>NC_090255.1:34529824-34536042 GCF_037325665.1 Littorina saxatilis
TAAAGAATGCAAACATTACTGTACGTAATACAACATGCGATTGTGCGACCGTACAAGCTCACCTGTACGTTTATGCATAGTGTGCCCACACAAGTACCTCAGTCATGCGACCTCTTTAAGTATTTGCTTTCTTGTGTTACTTACGTTTTTCCTTTGTCTTTTATTCTTGTGTCCCTGTTCATCTGAGAGATCAAGGCCTTTAATTGAGCATCTGAATGATCAATTTGTACACCATTAACATTTTCTGTACATTGATGATTTATTTGATGAGTTTGCTTTGAGTTCTGACTAATTCTGTCAGAGAACGGTCGGTATTTGTGGTTCAAGGAGAGGAACAGATTTAGTATGGAGATGCACTGCCAAGATAATGTTCGAAGGGAAGCTTCCGAGACTGATTAAAACCCTTTCGAACTTCTCGTGTTTAAGTGCAAGGAGGTAATTTGTGTCATTTTCATCCATTCATGTACATGGATTGTCTCCCTTCCGTCATATTGCATTGAATGCATCATTTTCCACTTTTTCTGTTCTTGTTGTTGTGACAGTACCCAGTGTGTGTGTGTGTGTGTGTGTGTGTGTGTGTGTGTGTGTGTGTGTGTGTGTGTGTGTGACAGTGCCCAGTGTGTGTGTGTGGCAGTGCCCAGTGTGTGTGTGTGTGACAGTGCCCAGTGTCACAGTGTGTGTGTGGCAGTGCCCAGTGTGTGTGTGTGTGTGTGTGACAGTGCCCAGTGTGTGTGTGTGGCAGTGACCAGTGTGTGTGTGTGTGACAGTGCCCAGTGTGTGTGTGTGTGTGAGTGTGAATAGAATAGAATAATCTTTATTGCCATGAAACACACAGTTTATAAGGCACATAATTAATTAACAAAGAAACTGTAGTAAAATAAAACATCACCGTTTTTTGAAACATTCGTAAACAAACTGTGCTAGCTGGGTTTGTAGTTTGGGTATTTGTAATATTTGGCTGGGAAGAGTGTATTGGCCTGAATAGGCTATGCTTGATATGAATTTTTCTCTAATGGAAGTATATTTGGTGCATTTATCCAACAAATGTATTTCATCCTCTATCACATTACATTTTTTGCATAATCTGTCATTTACTGGTGTATTTAAATGTCGACCCTTTTCAATTTCTAAATCGTGTGCACTTATTCTTAACTTTATTTATAGTGTGTGTGGCAGTGCCCAGTGTGTGTGTGTGTGTGTGTGTGTGTGATTGTGTGTGTGTGACAGTGCCCAGTGTGTGTGTGAGTGTGGCAGTGCCCAGTGTGTGTGTGTGTGTGTGTGTGTGTGTGTGTGATTGTGTGTGTGTGTGACGGTGCCCAATGTGTGTGTGTGTCATTGTGTGTGTGTGTGTGTGTGTGTGTGTGACAGTGCCCAGTGTGTGTGTGTGAGTGTGACAGTGCCCAGTGTGTGTGTGTGTGTGTGTGACGGTGCCCAGTGTGTGTGTGTGAGTGTGACAGTGCCCAGTGTGTGTGTGTGTGTGTGTGTGTGTGTGTGACGGTGCCCAGTGTGTGTGTGTGTGTATGTGAGTGTGGCAATGCCCAGTGTGTGTGTGTGTGTGTGTATGTGAGTATGGCAGTGACCAGTGTGTGTGTGTGTGTATGTGTGTGTGTGTGTGTGTATGTGTGTGTGTATGTGAGTGTGGCAGTGCCCAGTGTGTGTGTATGTGAGTATGGCAGTGCCCAGTGTGTGTGTGAGTATGGCAGTGCCCAGTGTGTGTGTATGTGAGTATGGCAGTGCCCAGTGTGTGTGTGTGTGTGTGTGTGTGTGTGTGTGTGTGTGTGTGTGTGTGTGGCAAAATCCAGCAATAAGTCATAAACTTAGATGAATTAAACCCTGCCCTTTTTCTTCTGTTGCAAAATTAACTGTTTAATGATATCGGACACCGATTGACCAAAAAAGTAGATTTCGCTTATATTTTGCCTGTAATATTTTCAGAGTGTGTTGAAACAAGCGTGAAAAAATGAGAGATATCGATGGGACCGACTTTAATATGATACTGAATTTTGAACATGATGACATGCCAAGAATAAAATAAACGAGAGTTGGGTAATTGTATCGATCAGTTATAACCAGAGGACCTATTTTGAAAGTGGTTTTAATCATTTGTTTACGTTTGTTGTGATGATGCGTTTCTATTTGATTTATTTCAAAGTGTCTTTCTGATATGGCCGGAAATACCGTAATACCATTACGTGTTTTTTATATGGCCAATTAGATCAGTTTCTCAATTCGCAAGAACATATATTTCATGGAGCATCTGATCGATATTAAACCAAGAAATAAACAATGCTGAGCAGAGTCCGCAGAATCACATGTAAACAAATAAGGACAATTAACAGTGACATTTTTGCACAAACCTGCAAAACGTACCATTACCCCCATGTTGAACAATGACATCAGAAGAGGTAAACTCTAAACAATATGCATGTTGAGTGATATGTAAGTGCTGTTTTAAAGTGGTGAAATAAACATGAATATACCTTCAAGAAGTTTACAATTGGGATATTCTGATGGTCATTTGCATTAGGACGCAAACATGCGTGCAAAATATTAGCGAAGTCAATTATCAATCGCTGTCGGGAATTCAGTAACTCCATGTTATTACATTTTCAGTTCAACCCACTAACAAGAAAGTATCTTGATTGTATCCACCTACGTTTTTAAAATCAGAAGACTTTGTTTCGACATCGAGAGACGCTTTGACGGTTTAATGTGACTATGCCTTCAGCTTTAAAATCCCTATAAACAAAGGGGATAGTATTTACAGAAGAAATAAACACACACACACACACACACACACACACACACACACACACACACACACACACACACACACACACACACACACTCACTCACACACATACACACACACACACACACACACACACACACACACACACACACACACACACACACACACACACACACACACACACATATTGCCGGAATCAGTTGACACACCGTGTATATGGCTTTCTCTGTTAACAAGGTTACACGAGTTCTTTTTTTAAGCATTGTCGGAAATGACAGGAAACCTCGTTAGACATCAGCAGATCGAGTCAGATCTGTGATTAATTGTCGGTGCGCACTGGCCTCAGCGGAGCGATAGATATTTGTTTTCTCAAAAACGTCTTGGCATTCTGTCCCTGATTCTTGCCTAAAAAGGAAGCAGGTAATTATAGACTCCCCTTCCTTCTTCTTTTTTTTCTTCTTTCTTCCTCTACTCAGCAATAGACCCCCCCCCCCCCCCTCCCCCTATTCCTCAACCAATACACACATTCGTTCATTACCCCTGCAAAGGCACATTGAGAACCATTTTCCAGAAATGCCACATGTTTACTAATAATGTAGTTATCAACCCGCGATTCCTCCCCCTTTTTTTACATGTAGTCAAGTTTTGACTAAATGTTTTAACATAGAGGGGGAATCGAGACGAGGGTCGTGGTGACTATATGTGTGTCTGTCTGTCTGTGTAGAGCGATTCAGAGTAAACTACTGGACCGATCTTTATGAAATTGTACATGAGAGTTCCTGGGTATGATATCCCCAGACTTTTTTTTCTCTCATTTTTTCGATAAATGTCTTTGATGACGTCATATCCGGCTTTTTGTAAAAGTTGAGGCGGCACTGTCACACCCTCATTTTTCAATCAAATTGATTGAAATTTTTGTAAAGCAATCTTCGACAAAGGCCGGACTTTGGTATTGCATTTCAGCTTGGTGGCTTAAAAATTAATTAATGCCTTTGGTCATTAAAAATATAAAAATTGTAATAACATTTTTTTTATATAAAACGATCCAAATTTACGTTAATCTTATTTTACATCATTTCCTGATTCCAAAAACATATAAATATGTTATATTTGGATTAAAAACAATCTCTGAACATTAAAAATATAAAAATTATGATCAAAATTAAATTTCCGAAATCGATTTAAAAACAATTTCATCTTATTCCTTGTCGGTTCCTGATTCCAAAAACATATAGATATAATATGTTTGGATTAAAAACACGCTCAGAAAGTTAAAACGAAGAGAGGCACAACGAAGAGCGGCACAGAAAAGCGTGCTATGCAGCACAGCGAAACCACTACCGCGCTAAACAGGCTCGTCAGTTTCACTCCGTTTTGCACAAGCAGCGGACTACGGTCATTGTGAAAAAATGCATTGCGTTCAGTTTCATTCTGTGAGTTCCACAGCTTGACTAACAGGGGCGGACGAGGGGGGGGGGGGGGGTGCACAGGGTGCAGGTGCACCCCCCCTCCAGCAAAAATGACAGGTCCAAGGTTTGTTTCTCAATAGATTGCAGGTAGCAACCCCAGACATGTCCTTTTCCGCCTAGTTCATATCCGTGACAGATAAACAAATTGAAAACAAGTCAGCGTTGCTGCAAAAACCATTTTCCAGAAATGCCACATGTTTGCTAATAATGTAGTTATCAACCCGCCGATCCCCTCCCCCTCCCCCGGCCAACCCCCCCCCTCCCCCCCAAAAAGAACACCAACCCCACTGACACGTGTACAGACGGGCGAAGTAGCGTCGGTGGTAAGACGCCGGCCTCCTAATCGGGAGGTCGTGAGTTCGAATCCCGGTCGCTGCCGCCTGGTGGGTTAAGAGTGGAGATTTTTCCGATCTCCCAGGTCAATTTATGTGCAGACCTGCTAGTGACTTAACTCCCTTCGTGTGCACACGCAAGCACAAGACCAAGTGCGCACGGAAAAGATCCTGTAATCCATGTCAGAGTTCGGTGGGTTATAGAAACACGAAAATACCCAGCATGCTTCCTCCGAAAGCGGCGTATGGCTGCCTAAAGGGCGGGGTAAAAACGGTCATACACGTAAAAATCCACTCGTGCTAAAAACATGAGTGAACGTGGGAGTCTAAGCCCATGCACGAAGAAGAAGAAGAAGAAGACACGTGTACACACACACACAGTGACACACACACACACAGTGACCCACACACACATGCACGCACGCACACACACACAGTGGCACACACACACACACACACACACACACACACAAGATATCAATCAATATGAGGCTTATATCGCGCATATTCCGTGGGTACAGTTCTAGGCGCTGCAATGATGCCGTGTGAGATAGAATTTTATATAAGGCCAGTAGATTGCAGCCATCTCGGCGCATATTTACCTTTCACGGCCTATTATTCCAAGCCACACGAGTAGCCTATAGGTAGACAATTATTAACTTTGCCTAAGCAATTTTGCCAGAAAAGACCCTTTTGTCAATCGTGGGATCTTTAACGTGCACACCCAATGTAGTGTACACGGGGGGGGGGGGGGGGGGGGGGGGGGGGTTCGAACTCACGCTGACAGCGGCCAACTGAATACAAATCCAGCGCACTACCAACTGAGCTATATCCCCGCCCACAAGATAGACAACAACAATAGCAAAACTTAGAAACCAACCCAGACGTGTGTGTGAGGGTGGGGGGGGGGGGGGTTGGTGGTTGAATACAACGAATAGGGTACTAGAATAACTTATTGCTGACACATTTGACAGAAATTGTCGATTCTCAAGAATTTTCGGTCGGACAGATAAACGTTGCATTTGAGAAACGCATATTTCCGACCGCAAAAACAGAAAAAAACCCGTGTCTTTTCCCGGGTGGTACTTGGTGTATTTTAAGTGGTGTCAGCGTGACCATGCTAGTATGCGAATAAAGACACCACTGTTTACCCTCTGACTGGATATCAGGTGATGGTTGTGCAAGGTGACTGGAATCTAAATTGCCGCATACTATGCCGGCTTACTAGCGCCAAAACTGCATAAAGATCCCACGATTGACAAAAGGGTCTTTCCTGGCAAAATTGTATAGGCATAGATAAAAAATGTCCATCATATACCCGTGTGACTTGGAATAATAGGCCGTGAAAGGTGAATGCTCGCCTAATAGGCTTGAGGTTTGCTGGTCGATGTGAATGCGTTATATATTGTGTGTAAAAAAAATGTCTGTTTGTCTGTCTGTCTGTAAAAAAAAAATTCCATTTCACACGGCAGAAATTAATATGTAAAGCGCGGAGAGCACAGTTAATTGTGGTTCGCGCTATATAAGCTCTCATAATAATAATAATAATAATAATAATAATTGAAATGTTCACGTGACAATTACAACTTTGTGGAAATATTACTAATTTTCACGCGGGGATGTAGCTCAGTCGGTAGCGCGCTGGATTTGTATCCAGTTGGCCGC
>NC_090255.1:34536242-34538742 GCF_037325665.1 Littorina saxatilis
CAAATGTACTTGTGGTTTTTACATTTAGTCAAGTAATGACTAAATGTTTTAAAGTAGAGGGGGGAATCGAGACGAGGGTGTGGTGTATGTGTGTGTGTGTGTGTGTGTGTGTGTGTCTGTCTGTCTGTCTGTGTGTGCGTGTGTGTAGAGCGATTCAGACCAAACTACTGGACCGATCTTTATGAAATTTGACATGAGAGTTCCTGGGAATGATATCCCCGAACGTTTTTTTCCTTTTTTCGATAAATACCTTTGATGACGTCATATCCGGCTTTTTGTAAAAGTTGAGGCGGCACTGTCACGCCCTCATTTTTCAATCAAAATGATTGAAATTTTGGCCAAGCAATCTTCGGCGAAGCCCGGACTTCGGTATTGCATTTCAGCTTGGTGGCTTAAAAATTAATTAATGACTTTGATCATTAAAAATCTGAAAATTGTAATTTATTTTTTATTTTTTTCTAAAACGATCCAAATTTACGTTCATCTTATTCTTCATCATTTTCTAATTCCAAAAACATATAAATATGTTATATTTGGATTAAAAACAAGCTCTGAAAATGAAATATATAAAAATTATTTTCAAAATTAAATTGTCGAAATCAATTTAAAAACACTTTCAGGGCCGGACTAGGCGAAGAGGAGGGGGGGGGGGGGGGGTTGCCAGTGGTGGCCCAGGGGGATGTCCCCTCTGGCGGCAGGGGCGGATCAGTTCATTTTATGACTGGTTTTTTTCAAAAGTATATTGTGAAGATATGGGTGTGAAGGCGCGAAGCGCCGAGCCGACGGCGCGAAGCGCCTAGCTTGCTAGGGGGGTCCGGGGGCATGCCCCCCCGGAAAATTTTGAAAAAAAGGAAAAAAATGGTGCAATCTGGTGCATTCTGAGGATGATCATTACCAGTTTCAGGCAGCAGATTTTGTCACTGATTAATACCCCAAAAATTGAAACTCAATGTAAAATAAAGAAATGCATACCTCATTCAATATTTTTATTTTTTGGCTGGGGGGGGGGTCCGGAAACCCTAGAACCCACCCCCCCCCCCCCCCCCTCGTTTGTGGGGGTCAGGGGGCGAAGCCCCCTGAAGCTGACGGGTAGGTCATATTCTGAGATAGGAAAATGGTCGCTCCTTGCATGAAACGGCATAAAATAAGCAATAATAATAAAAAAAATTAAATAAGTAAGGTACATGTTTAGGCTAGGGGGGGGGGGGTTGCGCAACCCCCATAACCCCCCCGGTAGTCCGGCCCTGACTTTCATCTTATTCCTTGTTGGTTCCTGATTCCAAAAACATATAGATATGATATGTTTGGATTAAAAACACGCTCAGAAAGTTAAAACGAAGAGAGGTACAGAAAAGCGTGCTATCCTTCTTAGCGCAACTACTACCCCGCTCTTCTTGTCAATTTCATTGCCTTTGCCATGAGCGGTGGACTGACGATGCTACGAGTATACGGTCTTGCTGCGTTGCATTGCGTTCCGTTTCATTCCGTCTGTGAGTTCGACAGCTACTTGACTAAATGTTGTATTTTCGCCTTACGCGACTTGTTTTGTTATCAAAACAATTTAAAAAAAATTATAATCACCCCAGGCGAAAACGTTATCGTCACTACTTTTCCGGAGCAGGCAGGCCGATGCTGGTTGATCCGGAAAGCGACAATGATATAGAAACAAGTGTGTCACACTGACCGCAAAGCCGTCGTCAGTTGCGGTACGGTTCATGTAACTCGCCGCTCAGTCGGTGCCCCCCCCCCTCCCTCTTTTAGGTGTGTGTCAGTGTGTGTGTGTGTGTGTGTGGGGTGGGGTGGGGTAGAGTTTTTCCCTCTTAACAACCTCTGAAAGAGTTAACAACAACAACACTGCAACTGACAACAACAACAACAACAGCAACAACAACACCGTCGGACGGACTGAGAAGTGTGTGCCGCGTGTCCAGTGTGTGTGTGTGTGTGTGTGTGTGATTCAGCATGTACTGATGTGTGTGTGTGTGTGTGTGTGTGTGTGTGTGTGTGAGTCGGTGTGTGTGTGTGTGAGTCTGTACGTGTGTGTGTGTGTCACGGTCACGGTGTGTGACCGGGTGTGTGTGTGTGAGAGTGTGTGTGACGTGTTAGTGTGTGTGACGTGTTAGTGTGTGTATGTCACCTGTGTGTGTGTGTGTGTGTGTGTGTGTGTGCCGTGTGTGTGTGTCAGTGTGTGTGTGTGCACGGTGTGAGTGTGTGCCATGTGTGGGTGTATGTGTGTGTGTGTGTGTGTGTGTGTGTGTGTGTGTGTGTGTGTGTGTGTGTGTGTGTGTGTGTGTGTGACTGTATGTGTGACTGTATGTGTGTTATTGGAATGTTTGAGTGTTGTCAGTCTTATTTTGTTTGTCAAACATTATTAGAAAGCCCCAGGAGCATTTTAATTCTTTCAACTTTTTTATATTTGTTGAAGGTCAGCTTTTATAGTCCAGTCCTTGTTATTGTTTGAATTAAGGCGAGAAAAACTTCACCGATTCAGGCTATTGAT
>NC_090255.1:34548742-34553742 GCF_037325665.1 Littorina saxatilis
CTTCAGTGAAATGTCTGTATTGTAAATAGAGTGTCTGTTCTTCGTTTTGATCAGACTCGCTGGCCGCTGTGCAGGACTGGTGTGCCATCGTGGAGGGAGAGGCGGGATAGGGAGGGACTTGCTGCTGAAAGACGTGATGGAGGAATTCCCCTCTTCTGTCGGCGTGAGTCTCCTCCACTCTCTTTGGTTTCTTCTTTTTACATTTAGTCAAGTTTTGACTAAATGTTTTAACATAGAGGGGGGAATCGAGACGAGGGTCGTGGTGTATGTGTGGATGTCTGTCTGTGTGTGTGTGTAGAGCGATTCAGACTAAACTACTGGACCGATCTTTATGAAATTTGACATGAGAGTTCCTGGGTATGATATCCCCGTTTTTTTTTTTTTTTTTTTTCGATATATACCTTTGATGACGTCATATCCGGCTTTTTGTAAAAGTTGAGGCGGCACTGTCACACCCTCATTTTTCCATTAAATTGATTGAAATTTTGGCAAAGCAATCTTCGACAAAGGCCGGGGTTTGGTATTGCATTTCAGCTTGGTGGCTTAAAAACTAATGAGTGAGTTTGGTCATTAAAAATCGGAAACTTGTAATTAAAATTATTTTTTTATTAAACGATCCAAAAACAATTCCATCTTATTCTTCGTCATTTTCTGATTCCAAAAACATATACATATGTTATATTTGGATTAAAAACAAGCTCTGAAAATTAAAAATATAAAAATTATGATCAAAATTAAATTTCCGAAATCGTTTTAAAAACTATTTTATCTTATGCCTTGTCGGTTCCTGATTCCAAAAACATATAGATATGATATGTTTGGATTAAAAACACGCTCAGAAAGTTAAAACGAAGAGAGGTACAGTAAAGCGTGCTATGAAGCACAGCGCAATCGCTACCGCGCCAAACAGGCTCGTCACTTTCACTGCCTTTTGCACTAGCGGCGGACTACGTTCAGTTTCATTCTGTGAGTTCCACGTACAGCTTGACTAAATGTAGTAATTTCGCCTTACGCGACTTGTTCTTGTTCTTGTTCTGGTTCTTGTTCTTCTTATTCTTTGGAAGCGACCTGAAGGCCTTTTTCCTCAGGTATTATTCCTTTCAGCAGACGGCCACGTGTTTTAGCCAAGACATGCACGTGTGGCGTTTTTAAATTGGCAGCCAAGCGATCATTGTGGCAGTGATCGTGAGATATGATGTGCATATTTTTGACAGAAAATAGTTACATATTTAGCCGAACGCTGTAAAATAAAAATGCGCATCAGACCTCAATAGACGATTTTTGAAAGTAACTTTGTCGGGGTTTTCAGCGGTCTGGCAGTGTAAGGGCCCCTTTACCTAGTCCAAGCTTTTCCAAACGAGGCGGAGCATGTTCCACGCTTCCGATCGGTTTTGTCCTGCAATTCGACGGGCGCTGTGGCGGTGTGGTAAGACGTCGGCCTCTTAATCGGAAGGTCGAGGGTTCGAATCCCGGTCGCGGCCGCCTGGTGGGTTAAGTGTGGAGATTTTTCCGATCTCCCGGGTCAACTTATGTGCAGATCTGCTAGTGGCTTATCCCCCTTCGTGTGTACACACAAGCACAAGACCAAGTGCGCACGGAAAAGATCCTGTAATCCATGTCAGAGTTCGGTGGGTTATAGAAACACGAAAATATCCAGAATGCTTCCTCCGAAAGCGGCGTATGGCTGCCTTAATGGCGGGGTAAAAACGGTCATACACGTAAAATTCCACTCGTGCAAAAACACGAGTGTACGTGGGAGTTTCAGCCCACGAACGCAGAAGAAGAAGAAGAAGTCCTGCAATCGGGACGAACAACTAACTCTGATGTGTATGTTATGCAGCGCGCGCACAATATGATACCCTTTTCTTTCGAAAATCAGCATTCATAAGTTCATCGGAGTTTACGATTTGTTGCGGAAATGATCGTTGGAACTTAGTGATCGCTTACAATGTGTTTTGTTTGAGGTCACGTGAGTTTGGCTTAAAGTCACGTGAGTTTAGAGAAACACACGTGCTTAACGAACACTTCCAGAGATCAGCAAGCTATCGGTGGCGATTCGTGGCTCCGATGTTTGTATTTTTGAAAAAAATGACATCATATTTACCGCACACTGCATAACATGCACATGAGAGTTAGTTGTTCGTCCCGATCGCAGGATAAAGCCTATCGGAAGCGAAGAACATGCTCCGCCTCGTTTTGAAAAAAACTTGGCTTAGGTAAAGGGGTTCTTAGTCTGCCTGACCGCTGACAATCCTGACAGAGTTACTTTTTGGAAAACGTCTATTGCTTGACTCAACGTGATCATAACTGGCAATATTCGCCTCAATTTTAAGGGGCGCAACTCGTCCACAATCTATAAAAACATCCACAGAGTCAAGTTCCGAAAATTGTCTATCATGTTTGATGGAACAATGTAGCTGTGTGGATGAATTCCACAGCAACAGGAGCCATTTACTTTCGACGACAATCACGGCGTTAACATTGTCCTGAGCCACAACAAGCAGGCCGCAGAGAGGACAAGGGGACTTAACCACGCCATCCTCATGTCGAGGAACCCCATGAAAATGAACGTACTCTATGAGGTAAGAGGTTGTGACGCGTGGTGTTTGTTGAGTGAATATATTTTGTGTATTCACCCTTTGATGAGAGAAAGGGGATGGGTGGGGGTATTGATACCGAGAATTCGACACAAGATTAAAATAAAAATACCCTTGTGGTTTTGGATTTAAATAATTATTTAACCGCTAAAGAGAGAGAGAGAGAGAGAGAGAGAGAGAGAGAGAGAGAGAGAGAGAGAGAGAGAGAGAGAGAGAGAGAGAGAGAGACAGAATGACAGAGAGAGACAGAGACAGAGACAGAAAGAGAGAGAGAGAGCGTGTGTGTGTCTGTGTGTGTGCGTGTGTTTGTTTTTGTCTTTGTCTTTGTGTGTGCGTGTTTGTATGTGTGTGTGTGTGTGTGTGCGTGTGTGTGTGTGCGTGCACGCGTGTGTGTGTGTGTGCATGTGTGAGGGTGTGTGTGTGCGTGCGTGCGTGCATGCGTGCGCATGTGTGTGTGTGTGTGTGTGTGTGGGTCGAGTCATTGTGTCAGCGCGGATGCGTACCTGCATGCATGCGTGTACACGGATCAGCACGTGTGCATGTCTGCGTTCTTTGCCACGTGTACTAATGTGTGTATCGCTAATCAAACTCGAGGCGCCTGTTTACATATCTATTCATCTAATTTTTATTTTTGTGTCTAGATACGGGTAGACACATGGGACAAGAGCAATTCACGGATTATCAGAAACCTGGGGATGGGGGTGGTGACACAGCCCCCCGACACCCTCATCTTGCCCTACTGGTCGGGGGCGCTGTTCCCCGCCACTGTGGTGTGTGGCTCCAGTGTTAAACTCAGTGGTTCCACGGAGCTGGTAAGATACCTACACTTTGAACATTTGTTTCCAGGTTTGTGTGTGTGTGTGTGTGTGTGTGTTTGTGTGTGTGTGTGTGTGTTTGTGTGCGTTTGTGTGTGTGTGTGTGTGTATGTATGTGTATGCGTGTGTGTATGTATATATATATATATATATATATATATATGTGTGTGTGCGTGTGTGTGTGTGTGTGTGTGTGTGTGTGTGTGTGTGTGTGTGTGTGTGTGTGTAATACCCGTTTGGTGTTCATGTGTGTGTTGATGTTTTTTTGTTTTTTAGAGCACCAAGTTATGTGCCTCAGCCGGTGTCTGTCTCTGTTTTCATTTTTTTCGGTCTGTCAATCTTTCTGCCTGACTGTCTTAAAGCCCCACTCCGCCTCACACGAGGTTTACAGAACGATGACATCTTTCACTAAAACAGCAATACAGGAACACACTCACAATAGCATTCAACAACATTAAATGACACTTACAGATCTCTTGAATCGCTATTTAGCGCCCGTAAAGCACACACAAGTTCTCGAGATTTATTCAACCCCCGAGTGATCGGGGCCCCGTGTGACCCATTTTTTTCATACACGATCAATTGAGTGGTTTGCGCTTTCAATCCTACTCTATATCTGCAAAAGCATGTTATTGTGCACCTCTGAATCTAATATACAACAAATGACTCATTGTAACACAAAACAGAGTGGCTGCGTCTTCAAAGAAACTGTAGCGGTTTGCGGACAATTCGTCTGCGTTACAATGGTAAGAAGCAGCTACTTTTATACACTGCTCATTATACACAGGCACAGCAACAGACAGTACAACGTGTTTGAAATCTCAGTCGACCAGCATCTTAAGAAGGGGAAATTTGTATCGTTTTCAGTAGCCTACTTCCCCGTCATCAATTGAAAGAAGCTGCAACTTACTCGCACCAGTCAACTCTTTCATCCACCTCGCTTGACATACATCCGGTCTCCCTACTTTTATTTATTTATTTATTATTTTTATTAGTGAGTATTTCTTACGCACATACCCTCTCCTATTTGGGGAGGCTCATGGCGTTTACAATATGCCGTGTGAGATGGAATCTTTTACACATTATATCACGCATTCACATCGGCCAGTAAATCTCAAGCGTGTTGGGCGAGTATATACTTTTCACGGCCTATTATTCCAAGTCACACGGGTATTTGGTGGACATTTTTTTTTTATATATGTCTATACACTTTTGCCAGGAAAGACCCTTTTGTCAATCGTGGGATCTTTAACGTGCACACCCCAATGTAGTGTACACGGGACCTCGGTTTTTCGTCTCATCCGAAAGACTAGCACTTGAACCCACCACCTAGGTTAGGAAAGGGGGGAGAAAATAGCGGCCCGACCCAGGGTCGAACACGCAACCTCTCGATTCCGAGCGCAAGTGCGTTACCACTCGACCACCCAGTCCCTGTCATACTTTTAAAACTTCGAACTGAACTGACTTTGTCTTGAGGATAAAATAATTATATCGTTGGTTAACAATGTTTGTCTCACAAACTGTCAATTTATTATTTAGATTTTAAAAGTTAGGTCCGGCACCATAACGAGCTCGAGGAGTCCGATTC
>NC_090255.1:34561242-34596242 GCF_037325665.1 Littorina saxatilis
TTGTACATTTTACCTACAGGCCAAACAGTGTCTGTTGGCGGCAGAGGGCCCAGCAAGTTGCTATTTTTAGATCGATTAAAAGTTGTCAAGAACAGGCGCTTACATTTGGATGTGTCCACTGATAGTAGGTTTGGTTGTGATCAATCAGAATGATGTAGGAATAAAAATGTATGACAGTTTGGTATGATGACATGTAATTCAAATATGCTGAAATGTAATATTATACATGATATAATATTATTATGGCTGTTGCCATGACCATGAACCCCAAGAAAGGTTTAATGTTATGTAAAATCAAAATACCAAAATCAAGCACCTACTAATCTGGTCTCCGGTGCGGCTTGGACCAAAAAAGGATGGACACGCAACTCGCTCAGCCAGCCAGCGCTGCGAGACTTACAGCGGCCAACTTCGCCGCGGCGCGCTCATTGGCTAAGTATTGAACTTGCGTCAAGGCCGATGCGCGTAGATTCCCAGAATGTTTACTTTCGGTTAGATTCTTCGACAGCATTCGCAGAGGTGACTGCCGTATTGTGTACCGCAGTCAGAAGTAATTTATTACTTTTGGGAGTTTAGTAACGTGATATCAGTTTTCAATTGTTCGTTCACTTATATTGCTTTCAGATTTAACACACAAGAAACAGTAGCACGGTTTTCGTTGCGAAAATGTGCATTGGCAGTGCTACGCGATCGAATTGTGTATTATGTACACGCGGTGTTTTTCTCAGGAAAAGACCGAAGCGACATGTGACGTCAGTCGTTCAGCCCGCGAGCGGTGGGATGGGGGGGTTCACATGGTTTGTTTGTTTCAGAACCACACCCATATACACACATTTCACATGTAAACCATTTGTCCGCCCCCTGTCGATATTTATCGACTAAGTTCCTTGTTAATGCGTTGGCTTTGAAAAAACAAAACAAATCGGATCTACCACTATCAGGCCTCAAAATACATGCCTAATCATATTCGTTTGGTCACCAGACTTGATCGTGCAGAGGTTCCCATGCTAATGCAACACCACTGAACCATTGAGGACTAACATTTAAAAGGAAAACAGTGCCCTATTTATTTTACATGTCGGTTTGATGGACGTGTGTCAATAAAGTTCCACACCATCTGAGGAAAGCAAACTGAAGTCAATAAGGACGTCTATTACGAAGTCAGTGCCAGTGTTGAGAGCTGGCGTTTTCACTCCTTATGCTATGGCTGAGAATAAGTGCAGCATTCGTATCGCCTTGATATGCTCGAGCGCACTTAGTTGCATGATTCTAAGCCAAGCATGGCAAATATTATTCATAAGAATTGAGTGATTACAGGTAGCCATCTTTTCCAGTTATGCAATGCCCGAAAACATCGCTGTTAGCATGGCCTAGTTGACAAGGCTCACACCTGCATGCATCTCAACAATGAAACGTGGATGATCGGAGTTGTACAATTCGATAAAGAGAAAAGAGGTAATTAATTTCGTCTGTATTCAGCGATCCGTGGATACCGCGGTATTTATTCAAATGCATTAAACAATGTCATATCAAGAAAACATTCCCGTCGGTCTCATTTTCCGCATTTGTTTGTTTGAGAATATTAATGCTTTTAGTTTCGCATTGCATGGCCGGACTTTCATTCTATTTGTACTTGTTTTTCCCCTTCTTCCTTTGCTTGATGTTGTTCTTGTTCTTTTTTTTATCTAGTTTTTTTTCCCTTTCTGCTTTGTCTTATAGATTTTGAAGCTGGGTTTTCCCCCAAAAAATAATTGTTTCCTTTCCTTTTAAGACAGTTATATCTGTTATAACAGTAAGTTGTCTCTTGTTCTTTACTTACGGAAATTGATATTGTTCGGTCACTACTACAAAGCTTTTTTGTTCTCAGTGAAAATCGCGGGTGCACAAATGATCAAAGTGTGAGGAAATACGTGTTTCCTCACACATGTACACACACACACACACACACACACTGACACACATGCACACACACTCAGACTCTGACACACACACATGCACACACACACACACACACGCTGACACACATGTACACACACACACACTGACACACATGTACACACACACACACTCACACACACACACACACACACACTCACACACACATATAGCTCTCTCTCAATCAATCTTTATCTGAAGGAGGAAATACGTGTTTCCTCACACTTTGATCATTACAGATAAAGACTGATTGAGAGAGAGATATATATATATATGTGTGTGTGTGTGTGTGTGTGTGTGTGTGTGTGTACATGTGTGGCAGTGGGTGTGTGTGTGTGTGTGTGTGTGTACATGTGTGGCAGTGGGTGTGTGTGTGTGTACATGTGTGGCAGTGGGTGTGTGTGTGTGTGTGTGTACATGTGTGTGTGTGTGTGTGTGTGTGTGTGTGTGTGTGTGTGTGTGTGTGTGAGAGAGAGAGTGAGTAAGAGGGGGTGAGAATATGTGCGTGTACCGTAGTTCAAGCCGAAAAGGTGGACAATTGAACAACAGTTTTATTTGTAAATCTAAACTGGATTTAAACAATATCTGACTTTTTTCCAGCAGATTATGAACGACACTTCAGGGACCTGGTCACATGAACGTGACCCAGAAGTGCAGACAGCCATGGAGTACTGGCTACGCTGCATTGAAGAGTGGTACCCTGAGCGGCACAGCAAAGCCTACTTTCTCTCACCCCTCCACTTCAATCGTGTACCTTACGAAAAGGCGGTAGTGGCAGGCTTAACCACCCTCGTGAAACACCCACCTAATAAGTCAGATATCAAATCAGAAGTCCATTCTGACACACCAGTGGTCGGAAGCCTTTTCGTGCCTGTGAAAGCCACTGTGGAAAAGAAGAAGAAAATCCAGGGCAGTGACGTAAATGATGACGCTGCCATAGAATGTATACGCACGTGCTTCCAGGCACTGTGGGAAGACAGGAACGAGGCGGTGATGGTGATATGCGGACTTGAATTTGGTCAATATTTGACCCAAGAAAAGGAAATCACTGGAGTATCCGCCTGTGATAAGTTTCCGCGACCAAAAACGATGGATGAAAAATCTTGCCAACGTGGTAATTTTGATGTTCTGATCCTGTCTCGTCGGTACGGTATCATAGTGGGGGAGGTTAAGTCTGTAGGATTCGATGCACAGAAGACTGCCAACATTAGCCAGGCTATTGTAAAAAGGGCACAGAAAGCCTTAGACCAACTGAACAAAGCTGGCAAAGTTCTTCAGCATATGCTGTCAGACATCAAGCCTGCTATTCGGGTGGCCAAGACACTTATTTTGCCTTTCGTCACATCCACTCAGCTGAGGGACGCCGTTCACACAGAGCCACAGCTGGAACAGGTAACATGTTTTGAGTATAATTCGAACAGTGTTCTTGTTGTTTTTCCAGCTAACATTGTTACTGTAGGCTTGAAGTTCTCAAAGCCGAATACGCTCGTAATTATGTTCTCACCTGCATTGTTAGTCTTGTTTCTTTTCTCTCCGATTGTCCGATAATGCATCAGATCTCCAAACAACTCTCCCACTTTCTCACTCTCTCCCTCCGTCTCTCGCTCTGTCTGTCTGTCTCTTTATTGGGGTTTCTCTCTCCATCTCTCTCTCTCTCTGTCTCTCTATCTCGCCATTCCCTCTCCCTCGCTCCATTTTTCCCTCCATCTCTTTCTATCTCACCCTCTGTCTCTGTTTCTATTTTTCTCTCTTCTTTCTATATCTGTCTGGCTCTCTATTTCTGTCTGTCTGTCTGTCTGTCTGTCTGTCTGTCTGTCTGTCTCTCTCTCTCTCTCTCTCTCTCTCTCTCTCTCTCTCTCTCTCTCTGTGTTGCAGTCTCTGTCTGTCTCCCTGTCTCTCTTACTTCTGTTTCCCTTTTTTAGTGTTTTAATGGTAAGTAAGTTCTGAGGGATATGCATCTGTGTTTTCTTAATTCCTTCTAAAAATTATACGGATTGTAAGGCGAGCAGATTTCGTGATTTCTGACAGTGAGCATCACTCATTACAGGAATTGTGTAGGTGTCTGGGGACTGGGGATTTGAGCGAGGCCATCAGTCGCTGTCTCTGTGCTGATCAGCTACCTTCGAAAACTGAACTGGAGCCTTTGAGCAAACACATAACTCCTTCAAGAGAACACAGCAGCAGTACTCAGTTATCTGACTCATCGAACACAGATTCACAATTACCCAGGACGGAAATGCCCTTTTCAAGCCTCTCAGTCCAATCCCCTCGAGCAAATCAGCACGAAGAAACAATTGCCACAAAACCCACAAAAATGCCACAAAACCCATCTTTGAATCAATCCAACACGGAGTCGAAGCTCCATACTATTCCAAGAAAACATACCAAGCCTTGCGGCCCTTTCCCCGAAGCATTAGCGTCTGGGAACCCCTCGGAGATAAAAACATCGCCTCTCTCCTTATGTTGCGTCAAAGAAACAACATCTCAAAATTCTCCCACCGAAGGACCTTCGATGCCTAGCAAGTCCAGGGAAGAAACTAGGCTCCCAGGATTAGCAAGGAAACAGTCACATCGTCCTGGGCAACCGAGCCGTCTGTCCAAGTTGGCGGATTGGTGGGATCGGATTACCGATCACAGTTCTTCATTAGATTCGCACATGTCGGAAACATTGTACGACCACCTATTGGCAAGGTAAACACATTATCTCTCTGCCTCGCCTTCTCTGTCTGTCTTCCTGTCTGATTTTCTCAATCTCTATTTGTTTGTCTGTCTGTCAGTCTCTCTGTCTCTGCCTCTTTCCCTGCCCCTGTCTGTCTTCCTCTCTCTATGTCTCTCAATCTGCCTATCACTATGTCTGTCTGGCTCTCCAATCAGTCTCTGTCTCGCTGCCTCTGTCTGTCTGTCTGTCTGTCTGTCTGTCTGTCTCTTTATCTCCCCCTCTCTCTCTCTTTTAATACATATTTCAACTGTTATTGATTTGTTTTAGGTTTTGTGGTCCAGCGACAACAGTGGAGATACCCACAGTGTCTGCCCCACGTAAAGTGCTGAGGACACTCGGCCAGGCCGTTGCAGAGACTGGACTCATCATGTCCATACTGACCCTTCATCAAGAGCAAGTACAACTCATCAACGACGATTGTCTTAATTGTGTGCATCTGTACGGACCGCCCGGTACCGGCAAAACCGTTGTCATTGTGTTGAAAGCCAGTGAATGGCTCCAACAAGGTCACGACGTGCATGTTCTCATGACTAGAAGATATAGCCACGCTGTGTCTTTTGTGATAGAAAGGCAACTGCAGCAGGTGATTGACTCTCTGAAAGAGTCCAAGCGTCCAAAAGTTCACAGACATCTTTACGACTTTCACAACAGAGTTGAAGATGTGGAGAGAGCCTCTACAGAACTATCATGCCTGGCCCGTGATGGATCGGGAAAGCTTTACATTGTGGCGGACGAAGTACTCGACTTTTTCTGTATGACCAGGTAAGAGGCTCCATTTGTGGAACAAGTGTTATATACTTACGTTGATCTTCTTCACTTGCCTTACCTGTTCTCACTCTAACCCCGGTTCCGGATAGCCATTTTGGTTGAATGTACGTAAACAAACAACAACCAACTCTCCAATCCCCTTTCCCTCTTCGTCTCCCTTTCCCCCTCCCTTTGACTCGCGCTCTCTCTCTCTCTCTCTCTCTCTCTCTCTCTCTCTCTCTCTCTCTCTCTCTCTCTCTCTCTCTCTCTCTCTCTCTCTCTCTCGCGTGTGTGTGTGCGAGTCGACTTTTCTTTTCCTTTGTATTATATTGACATACATGTACATTTCAATGTTCTATCATGCATTATGTATTCGTATAGGTAATGTTGTAATTAGTAATACTGTATGATTGCGATTGACAATTGTCCTTTTATTGTCTTTATTTGTATGTTTAGCAGGGACAGATTGTAAGACTAGGCGTGAGCCTAAAATCTCCATCCTTGTGTAATACAGTTCGTTCGTTCGTTCTGTCTCTCTCTCTCTCTCTGTCTCTCTCTGTCTCTCTCTCTGTCTCTCTCTCTCTGTCTCTGTCTGTCTCTTTCTCTCTCTCTCTCTGTCTCTCTCTCTCTCTGTCTCTGTCTCTCTCTGTCTCTCTCTGTCTCTCTCTGTCTGTCTGTCTGTCTCTCTCTCTTGTTTCTGTTTTCTGGTTTAATTGTATTGCATTATCTTTGGAGGTGGGTTTCTACATCATAAGAACTGTCTAGCAGCCACTAGTGCCTGCTGCAACATTGTACCTTAGTTGTCTTTATTTGTCCTGTTTCTCGTCATTTTGTTTCTCCATTTAGCATGTTGCAGATTTTTCTTTTGACGAGAAACACTTTTAAAAACTATCATTGTGACTTTAACAATTTATTGATTTTTATGTTGATGTCAAACCATTTCAGATTCATCGACTTCTTGACAAAGCTGAGAGAAAAAGTCCCAGAACTGTGCCTGTGGTGCGCCAGCCTCGAGAATTTCAAAGCCTCACCCCCATGGCTGGCAGAAAAACCTCTGACCTTGCCCCTCAGAACTCCACCCTGCATCACCCAAGAAATCCAACGGTCGAAGGAGATTGCGACGTTCTCCTACATCCTCGCCTACACTCCGTCCCGCACCCCTGACGCCACTAAAGGCCCAGCGGTCAGGTGGCTGAAGCACGAGGGTCAGTCTGGTCATTCCGATGGAGGGGCTGAGGACTGCGAGGGCTGTGGAAAAGCTGTTGCTGATCTACTGAAGGAGCTTGGTGTTGGTCAGTCAGGTAGGGATCATTTGCTTGAATATCCTTCTGATCTTACAAGTCATTTCTTAAGTCTTTTTATTGGATGTTAGAGCAAGCATCTTTGTCTGCCCATGCCATCTGTTTCTTTGTTGTCTTTTCTCATCAGATTGAAAAGTAACGTGTTGACATATCTGTTTATTTTATTTTATGTGTTCTTGGTTTATTTATTTATTTTTTTTAGCAAAAGTGTGCTTTCAAAGGTATAATTTAGTTGGTTAATGTAAAGGCGAAGTATTTCATTGAAATATGTGTTTGTTGCCATCAGCACTCCTTAAGGAACTCTCTAATGACTTTATTTATCAACAAGTTATTTTGTTGGAATAAGTTTGATGTTCGCTGCTGTTGCTAATAGTACTCTGACATAATCAAGCACATTAATTGGACAACAGAGAACATCATTAGTAACTCCATGTGAGATATGAGTACTCTTTTTCAAGTAAAATTGTGTTATATTTTGTCGTTGTAAATGAACAAATCTCAGGTTTTCTGTAAAATATTCAATAAAAATGTTAGGTCATATTTTACAGTTGCAGATAATCAAACTTGTGTTTCTCTTTCTGTCAAGGTCCTGATTCCCTGCAGCACCATGACGTCATGATCCTGTGCAAACATCCTCGGGGTGAACTTCCAAGCAACGACACCGTGGCGTCATCGCAACCTGTCATGGGGATTGTGCGGGCGTTACGAGCCCACAACATACCTGTTAATGTCGTTGCGAGTGACGCGTCAGATGACGACCTCCGTGACGTGGCACTGGCTCTGAAAAATGAAGTGACTGTTACTGACTATGAGACTGTGTCAGGACTTGAAAGGAAGGTGGTTGTGGTGGTAGGCAGGAAAGAAGATGAGGCAAAGGAAAAAGATGTTGATGCCAGTCGTCTGCTTGCTGTGTCTCGCTGCACGGCGCTGCTTGTATGTATAGAGAAGCCACCTGACTGATCGCTTCCCCGTGCAAAATCGGTTGTTCGTTTGAAGAACAGTTGATTGCCCATTACTTCTGTGTATTTGATCCCCATTGACCTGCCACTGCCCAAGTCGTAGATAAACCACCTGACTGACAGCTTTCCTTTGAAAGTCCGTTTAAGAACAGTTTTTTTTTATTCCCGTTACTTTTGTGTATCTGGTCTCGATGTGCCTGGACAGACAGACAGATGTCCAAGGATATTTCTTCTTGTTTTGTCCCCGCTCCACGGCGCTACCGCTGACTGACTACTTTCCTGGTGAAAATACGTCAAAGAACAGTCTCGTTCCTTTTGAAGAACAGCTCATTTGCCGTTATACCCCTGTGCATGTCGTCCCCATGTGCCAGGACGCTTTCATTGAATGATTCTTTTGCTGTATCTCGCTGCTCGCGTGTACTGAGAAACCCCCTGATTGGTTGTTTTTGTGTGTGGAATATCACTTGTTTCTTTAAAAAAATAAAAAAAAGTTGATTGCCGGTTACTTATGCGTTTGATTACCACCTGCCCAGACTCTGACGAACAGACAGCTTTCGAGGATTATTTCTGTGATTTATAGGTGACCTGGGTCAAGAACATGTGTGTGTGTGTGTGTGTGTGTGTGTGTGTGTGTGTGTGTGTGTGTGTGTGTGTGTGTGTGTGTGTGTGTGTGTGTGTGTGTTTGACATAACGAATGTTGGACTGTTGTTCTCAACAACAACAAAACAGGCATCCAAAACACTTCTGTATTTTGCTGTTTCAACTGGCTGCATAATCGTCTGAGGAACAGCCAGTCACAACAAATATATTTGCTCATTTCCTTATTTCCTGCTTAATGGATTGTATTTATATCAAGGCTCCTGTGCCAAGGATCTGTGGTGTATTTGTTCTAAATTTAAGGATCAGCATCAGGGGCTTACATCCATGAGAGGTGGCATAGGACAAATGTCCTGGACAATGCAAAAGTGATAGGACATTTGTCCTGAACAAAAATAAATCAATAGGACTTTTTTCGCAACAAAACGTAAATTTAATTAAACTTGACTAGTTTCTTGGCAAAAAGGTAACAGAACACCCACGGGAATGAAGTCGGCCAGTTTGAAACGAAGCCACGCGGGGGTGGGGGAGGGGGTAACGTCTTTCTTCGGCACCGAAGTTTCACTTTCTAGAGCGACGTTTTCATCTGGCTCTGGCTGTTCAGAAGCCGGAGGTAGCTCAGTTTCAGTGGTACTATAGTCGCTGATGAGGGCAGAGATTTGAAGTACAAACGCTTTTGGCCTTTTTTTGGCACCAATTTTTGTTTCGGCGGCATGTTGCTTTTTCGGGAGAAAAAAACCGCGAAGGGAGGCAACTGTCAACCGTCTTGAAGCATTCAGAGTTGCGACCCCTGGAAGCTCTTCTCTATAAAAAGCATTTTTACGTCTCCCCAAGTTTCATTTGCTTGGAGAGACACATCGTTTCGCAAAACATCGATAACTTAGCTTGTAATAAATAGGTAAGTACTGACAATGTCCGGATCAAATGAAAGCATAATCGGACAATGACCACTTTGTGACAAAAACAATAGGACATAATTATGTCCTCTTGCATGAACAATGTACAGGACATTTGAAAAAAGTATCCGTGTATGTCCGATGTCCGACGTGGATGTGAGCCCCTGCAGAATTCTCAGTTCTAAACTAATCATTGTATCCTTATTCCTGAGTAACAATCCACCGCGCTAGCCTGAGCCATCTGACTGGGTTTTGTCCTTGGAATTACCAGGTGTTGGCATAAAATGGTTTAATTTCCCGCCTGACATGACTCGCCGTCACCCTACCCTCGTTGATTTCAGCCCAATGACCTAATAGGAATATTATGCAAGTAGGCCTAAGTAAAGCACCACGTTAACGAACAGTACCTCATTTTTGAGCCCGGACACACGCATTCGAGCGCACGAACACATGGACGGTCCGATTGCATCAAAACTTGCATGTTTTTGAGTAAGAAGCCTTGTCGAATTTGCGATAGTCGTGTATGTGTGTGTGTGTTTGTGTGTGTGTGTGTGTGTGTGTGCATGTGTTTATGTGTGTGTTTGTGTGTGTGCGTGTGTGTGTGTGCTTATGTGTGTGTTTGTGTGTGTGCGGGAGTGAATATGTATGAGTGTGTGGGTGTGTGTGTTTGGTGTGAGTGCGCGCGCGTGCGTGTGTCTGTGTGTGTGTTTGTGAGTGTGTGTGTGTGTATGTGAGTGTGCGTTTGTATGTGTGTGTGTGGTTGAGTGTGTGTGTGTGTGTGTGTGGTTGAATTTGTGTGTGTGGTTGAGTGTGTGTGTGAGTGTGTGTGTGTGTGTGTGGTTGAGTGTGTGTGTGTGTGTGTGTGTGGTTGTGTGTGTGTGTGTATGTGTGTGTGTGTGTGTGTGTGTGTGCGTGGGTGTGTGTGTGTGTGTGTGTGCGTGTGTGTGTATGTGTGTATGTGTGTGTGTGTGCGTGTGTGTGTGTGTGTGTATGTGTGTGTGTGTGTGTGTGTTTGTGTGTGTGTGTGTGTGTGTGTGAATTTTATATTTTTGTGTGTCCCCCTTGCACCTCAATCCCTAACATTTAATGTCGTTGGGGTTTTTCCTCTCTTTAAAGTGCTCACAAAACACATTGTGACCGTTTCATGGGACACTTGTTTACCGGGTCTGTGACTCTCTATTTTCTCCAGCTAGGCATGAAACAGCTGTGCTTAAGTACGCGTGTAATCATATCACCCTTGAGCGAGAGAGAGAGAGAGAGAGAGAGAGAGAGAGAGAGAGAGAGAGAGAGAGAGAGAGAATGTGTTTGTGTGTGTGTTTGTGTGTGTGTGTGTTCGTCTTTTAGTGTGTGTTTGGGTGTGCGAGTGTGTGTGTGTGTGTGTGTGTGTGTGTGTGTGTGTGTGTGTGTGTGTGTGTGAGTGTGTGTGTGTGTGTGTGTGTGTGTGTGTGTGTGTGTGTTTCTGCAAACTTTTGTATTGACCACAACCTATACTTGTGGTCGCCTGAAAAACTCCGGCTGTTGCAGG
This sequence comes from Littorina saxatilis, assembly GCF_037325665.1. Classification (NCBI taxonomy): domain Eukaryota; kingdom Metazoa; phylum Mollusca; class Gastropoda; order Littorinimorpha; family Littorinidae; genus Littorina; species Littorina saxatilis. The sequence continues at coordinate 34,571,922 of NC_090255.1, forward strand.
GACGTAGCACCCGGTAGGGCATGTAGGGCGACCGCCCGACCACTTTTTCCGTAAAAAAAAAAAAAAAAGAGAGAGAGAGAGAGAGAGAGAGAGAGAGAGAGAGAGAGAGAGAGAGAGAGAGAGAGAGAGAGAGAGAGAGAGAGAGAGAGAGAGAGAGAGAGAGAGAGAGAGAGAGAGAGAGAGAGATCTACCAACAGAACACCCCACGTAGTATTCACGCGATGGCATAAGGTCGGTTTTTTGGGTTTTTTTTGTGTGTGTTAGTCTTGGTCAACTGCTGGAATAGGATGACGTCTTATTTTGACGAGAACGTCACACGTGACGAGTTCCGTCAGGCCATAAAAGTATTGGCGCCAATTTAGTGAAAATTGCTTCTTCGTCCGTCTGCTCGAGTCCCATGAGAAACAATGGAGGTAAGAAATGTTTTGTATATTCTGTGTGTGAAGCTGGGGTCAGACTGAGGGGTGAGTGATTGTGTGTCAACCGTAAGTACGCCATAACAATTGAGTAACACAGTAACTTGTGGGGTTAACAGTGTCACATGAAACAACATGTAGAGAGAGAATTGAACAATGGACACAAGTGTGCATCCTGGTTGTGATGGATCGAAAACGCGCTAAAAATATTCTGACAAATCCCTCTATTTTTCAGTCATCACTCAGGCTGCCAATGTTGATGGCTGGACGGATCAATAAATTGCTTGTTTAGAAGTAAACCAGTTTGTCAATCCTTGCTTTTTAACACACTAGACAATAATGAAGACGAAAGTCATTTGAAGTAAGTGCTCATCACATTCAACGTATCGGAATTTAGATATAAATGTAAGTCGATTGATAATCACTGATACATTCACCAGCCCGTTGTTTGGTGGAGGATGGAAAGATGATTAGATGGAACTGAGCTCAGAAGGCACGAAATCGCATCATGTTTTCTTTCTTTTTTAGACCATTACAAGGGGACGGGAAGGGGGGGGGGGGCGGGAGTGTAAGCCCCATATTTCCTTAGCTGTCTCAGCATTTTGTCTTCCATTTTTTTCCGCCCTACCACTTTTATTAGGTGTGCTACGTCCCTGTGTTGTGATTGAATATTCGACAGATATTTATTTTTGTTAAGAGAGAAGAAATAAATCTTCATTATAGGATATGAGTATATTGGTGTTTTTTTCATTTATCATATACCTTCCCGTTGACACATGGTTCAGTGATGATGCTGATGATGATGATGATGATGATGATGATGATGATGATGACTTTCATTTCGAGAGCGACTTCCCAAGAACATATGCTGTTATTGCAATTCTCAAGAATATATTCAACGATCTCAAATCACTGATGACAGTATAATGTATTGACACGTACCACATGTTGTTTTTGAAGTTACAGATCAGATTACGGCCGTGGTTTGTGTGTACGTGTTACCTCAAAATAGCATGTTTTGACATTTAGTACTTTTTGGTGAAAAGGAACTTGATTAATTCAGACATTACTTTATATCAGAAAGACATTCCTCCTGGCTCCTTTTCAACATTCAGTGAATATTTGATTTTTGTCTTTGTTGCTTTCTTTTTATCACACTCGCTATTTTTCAATTCTGTATTTTTGTGTTTTGTGTGTGGTGTTTTTACATTCATTAAAGAAAGATTGGATCCTGCAACAAGTGAGATTAGCTTTTAAATGTGCATGTTCAAGACATAGAGAATACTACATGGCTCGCTGTGTTATATAAGATTTACACGAGTTGGTTTCAATGTTTGAAGAAAAAACAACGAGGGTAAATCTGACATGACACAGCCAGCCACAGAGTATTCTGTTTATCCTACTTACTGTACTAGCGTGTTTTTTGCTCCAAACGTCCCGCAGTCGAAGCGCCCAAAGTGAAGACGCGTCTTATGGAACCTCGATCTCTTCGGATGCCTCATGAAGTCTTTGACGTCAAAGCAAAAAGGCGTCACAAATAACAGTATAGGGTCACGTGTACGTTCTCAACATTTCTCAAAAGGGAAACAGCAAGCGCACATGAGGTGTTCCAAGACTGACGTTTGTCTCAGTGACTTTGTCATCATGAGCAGTGGAAAATTAGGTCCCTGTCAGACTGGTTTGACACGACCTGATTTACATGATATATCAACGTGTGAGTGTATGATTTTGTTATGTCATGGGTGGTCTCTCTCACGTATGTAGGATACCGATGTTTTAGTCATACGTCTGACTTTTTTTGCACACAAGAATAAGTAAGTAAATAAAATAAAGGAAATCAGGCAGACGCTATAGTAGAACTACCTATAGCCTAAACAATGTCATGTTTGTGCAATTGACCGCAACGCATTAGGACCAAAGGCATATGCTTGCCCAAAACAGTAAAACAAAATCCAAGACTTCCATAACATCGCTATTGACAGCAGTAATTATTTTTGTACAGTTTTCAAATTTAGAAGGATCATTCATTCTTGAAAGCGTTGGACACGTTTCGATCTTCATATGCAATTAGTTTGTGTATTTGTAACTCCTATTTCATTCAGCTATTTCAAGCAGCACTATAAATTAAAACAAGCTAATTAACAAAAATAAATCTTATCTAAGTTTTAGCAAGCCGATACGCATTTAGAGGGGGGAGGGGGGGGGGGGGGCATTGTCACATTAATATTAACATTGTCAAGTACAACTCTCTTGAACTGGTTAATTTTAGAGTGGTTTTTTTGGGGGGTATGTAAGAAGCTGACAAATACGTACTGCACCAGACATAACCTTAAATTAAAAAAAGTTTATATTGTTGAGACTTGAATAGAACAGTTAATACGAAGTGCATCTTTAACTCTGGAAATGTCCTACCCTGCAAATCTTCATGTGAAAACCCTCTCATCTACTCCAAACGAATAAATAATTTAATGTATGGGAAAACCTAATTAATATCAGAATAATTGGTCATCTCCTCTGTACAATAATAACATTGCAAGTCAATTTTTGCCAAAAAAACCCAAGCTATATATCAAATATATTGGTAGTAATTGCCAAGAGGTATGTTTTCATTGCAAGGGTACACACACTATAAAAAGGCTTAAAAAAAGAGTCTGTATTTGGGATCAACAGCATTCCGACTAGACCCTCCGGATTCAACCTAGGGTTGAGGATTTGTCTGAAGTACTGCTAAACCTTTTGCCTGATCGTGCGTGAAAGACCACCCTCCTAGCTGGTGAGTTTGTCAACTGTGTTTCTATGTTCATTGTGTGACAGACAGATTTAGAGTGTGTGTGTGTGTGTGTGTGTGTGTGTGTTTTTGTGTGTGTGTGTGTGTGTGTGTGTGTGTCGGTGTCTGGGTTTGTACTTTTATACATACTGATTTTGTTATCAAAGGATGTGTGTACCGGTGTAGTAAAGCCAACAAAAACAAGAAAATATCAACAACAACAAAGATCCAATGCAGACAAAAAAAAGCAAGTTTTAAAAACAAATATTAAACAACTACAAGAACACAAAACAATTTTTTTTAAACAATATATATGGGTGCGTCTCAGAATCTCGTCCTCTGTTTGTGACATTATCACCAAAAGTAAAATCTTCCCAGAAAACGTTGATACTACTATTTACACACTTCTCAGGGTGTACCTTTTCAGTTTAAACAAGAAAAAATATAACATTGCCTTTAGTTTGCCATATATTGAGCATTATTTGGACCATGTGTGCAAAATCACCCGTGTAACATGGAAACAATAAAAGACAAAAAAACTGCATTTATAAGGCTGAAAACGACTTTTATTCAGTTATTATTGTTGTATCACAAGCCATTATAGAGTTCAATATGAAATGACTACATGCAAACAACAAAATAATGTTTTTTTCAAAGTTCCATGCATTCGTCAAAATTTCAATACAAAAATGAAAATTAATTAATGATATCCTGATCAGAACATGTTGATACATGGCATTCATTCAGTCTTATTGACATTCACAATAGCATATATACAAAGATTTGTTGCTCTAAGACAAAATGTTAGAAAGTTATCCCAAAAGAATGCAAAATGGTCACCGATGTAACATGGAAACATCACTTTTGTAACAAAGAAACGGTTATGCTTTTTCCCACAAACTTTACTAAATGAAGCTGATTTTGCAACCAGATTCTTCTTAGGTAAAATGCCAAACACTAAAACAGGAACAGAAAGAAAAAAAGCTGGACAAAATCAAGCAAACTTTGCCCCAAAAAAGAGAAACATTAATGAAAAGTTCATCACCGACGTAACTCGGAAACGAACAACCAGACATGTATTATTAGGTTTGACATGAAGAATGCAAATGTTCAAAAGTGGTTCATTCAATTGTTAAGACAATAAACCAAAGGCATTGGTTACATATAGAACAGTTGCCACTTGCAGTTAATTAATTTATTTTAAAAGAAATAATGCCCCCTGGCATGGAAGGTGGGGTCACGAATCATGGTTGCATCAGATGTAGGGACTAAGGAAATATCATCGATCCCTGGAAAGCAATAGTAGTTCCCCTCCGGTTTCCTTCGAAGGAACGTTACCACCAGTTCATCAGGTCGAATCTCTTGCACGTGAAACATGCACGTACCTGCGATTTCAACTAAAGATTGATGCAATATGTGTACTAGTTTCACTAACATGAATTTGTTTAATGTCTATCAAGATTTTGATGCATCCACATTCACTGGCTAAAAACAAAATAAAGTAATTATTTTGTTCAGACTTACCATTCCATTGAACATACAACTTTTACAATTAAAGAAAACATTGACACTTACCGTTCCTTTAAATGGATTTCGGAAATTTAATTTTGATCATAATTTCTTATATTTGTAATTTTCAGAGCTTGTTTTTAATCCAAATATAACATATTTATATGTTTTTGGAATCAGGAAATGATGTAAAATAAGATGAACGTAAATGTGGATCGTTTTATATAAAAAAAAAATTATTACAATTTTCAGATTTTTAATGGCCAAAGTCATTAATTAATTTTTAAGCCACCACTCTGAAATGCAATACCGAAGTCCGGCCTTTGTCGAAGATTGCTTTACAAACATTTCAATCAATTTGATTGAAAAATGAGGGTGTGACAGTGCCGCCTCAACTTTTACAAAAAGCCGGATATGAGTCATCAAAAGTATTTGTCGAAAAAAAGAAAAAAACGTCCGGGGATATCATACCCAGGAACTCTCATGTCAAATTTCATAAAGATCGGTCAAGTAGTTTAGTCTGAATCGCTCTACACACACACACGCACAGACAGACAGACACACACACACACACACATACACCACGACCCTCGTTTCGATTCCCCTTTATGTTAAAACATTTAGTCAAGTTTTGACTAGGTGAAATCGAAAGAAAAACTATTATTAACAAATGTTTAGCCTAATTTTTCACTTCATAGAATATCATAGCAGCAAAAACTCACCTTTTCTCAAGAACCTTGGGTGTTGATCACTGTCGTAACAAAATCACAGACTTCGGAAACATTCTCGAAATCTTTCTTCGCTGCTGGAAGCTGAACTATTTCTCTCTGTAACTGCGCATGCGTAGTCACCCGCACCTCTAAGTCACTACGCGCAAAATAGTTCTAATCTTTCTTCAAAACTCTGAACATTATTTGCAAAACCGTTCACCATCGTAACTGAATTTTGAAGAAGCATGTCATATTGCGCAACTTTAAACTTAGTTTGCAGATGCAATTTTGAGAAAATAGTACTTAAATAACATTTAGCTTAGCGATTTTCTATGCCCTTTCATGTCAAGATCGTGTTGAAGATGAATATGCAAATTCTAAAGTTCAAATTTAGGACTTGTTGCTGTTGCACGCGTGTGGAAACCTATGTTACGACAGTGATGGCAAACTTTCAAGCGATTAATTTCGTTTAAAAAAACAATTCTGTGGACAAAATAACATTTCAACTGTCAAGTACACTTAAACCAAACACACATAACAAGAATAGCAGTCCTTGGACATTCTAAACGATTCTTGTAGTGAGGTGCAAAACTAGTTGATGGTTCATGTCACAGATCAGACCTCCATTTTTCACGCATCCAATCATTTCTTTCGCAAAACAACCTTCATAATAATCATGCAAAATACTCAGTTTTGTTTGTACTATTTCTTTATTCATTTTACTTCTCAAAAATACCAATATCATGATTTAAAATTCAGTATGTTTCAATTGTGGGCTAATTTGATTATGGCACACACAAAAGGTTCAGTTTCTGAGACGCACCCATATATATACATATTATATTATAGCAAACAAAAACGAATACTTAAAAACTACAACTTCATCTGCAACAAAAGCAAAACACCAAACAGTAAAAACGGAGACATTGGAATGTTTCTTACCCCAGCATTTGGCACTCACACAGCAAATGTATCAAACATCCTCTTCTTTTTCATTCCAGGAATGCCGGGCGGTAAAATGTTTTCGCTGGCGGCTCTGCTGTGTGTAATTCTCCACGTCCAGCATACGCAAGGTATTTTTAATTATTATTCCCCCCTCTGCTTCTTTACCTCTGTAAACTTGTAGGGGTAGTTATTTTTCGATAATGACCCAGCAACCAAACAAATAACGACCCAGCAACAGCCTGAATCCTCGATAGTGCAATGGGTTGAGAAGTTGTTCTGTTTCGGTACTACTTTTTGCGATTGAAAAGTTCCGAACGCTCTAATGTACGAAGTATACATCTCTGGAGCAAACAATACAAACATACCGCATTTAAATTAACAACTACAGGCCTGAACACATGAATCTCCATATAAAATCCATGAGTTCGGTTGTTTGCGGGGATATAGCTCAGTTGGTAGCGCGCTGGATTTGTATTCAGTTGGCCGCTGTCAGCGTGAGTTCGATCCCAGGTTCGGCGGAAATTTATTTCAGAGTCAACTTTGTGTGCAGACTCTCTTCGGTGTCCGAACCCTCCCCCGTGTACACTACATTGGGTGTGCACGTTAAAGATCCCACGATTGACAAAAGGGTCTTTCCTGGCAAAAATTGCTTGGGCACAGTTAATAATTGTCTACTCGTGTGACTTGGAATAATAGGCCGTGAAAGGTAATATGCGCCGAAATGGCTGCAATCTACTGGCCGTATAACATTTCATCTCACACGGCATCACTGCAGAGCGCCTAGAACTGTACCCACGGAATATGCGCGATATAAGCCTCATTGATTGATTTTCTGAATCTAGATCTGCCGTGCTCAAACGTTCATCACAAGCAATTTCCCAAGGCAAGAAACTCATACGTTGTCTAGCGACAAGAGTAGTTCCCCTTCTTTTCACTCAGTTCCTTCGACAACAGACTGCAATCCGACGGTCAGTTTTCAACAATATTTCATTTAATAAACAGATCACACGCAACCAAATGCACACATCTCATCAATTTAAACAACATAAAGGGGTTTCATACACTATTTTCCCCAGAAAACTGAACTTCATACAGTTTTTAACGTTGGAACACGGGTGCAAAAGTTCGTCAGCTAGTCCCATTTGACGAAAAAACATTATCCTAAGCGATACCAAAACATATACAGAACACACAATATCTGCCTTTGCCGCCACAGCAGAATAACAGCATATCTGTGTACTTCATTTTAGTCCAAAATAGGAAAACTGACAAGAAGTGTTAACAGAATGGAATGATTTGCACGGAACTATACAACCGCGCATTAATCGATCGCCTGCGCAGGTTGACTGGTTGAGAGAATAGGATTCGATCAAACTTTCGCAAAAAAACTCCTCTTTTCTTTGAATAACTGAAGAAAGGAGGAATAAAGAGGTTACACACCTCGTCTCAGCGATTATAAAAAAATAATGGTCTCAGTTCGCGGTCATTTAAAAGATCGGTGGAGCTCGCATTGTTCATGATCCGCTAAACTTCGACCATTATTTTTAACTAGCAGTTAAGCCCGGCTTCGCCCGGGAGTAAGCGGAGCCCTGTAGAAATTTAAGACGCTCGCTATCCCATTATCATTAGCTTTACTTCCTTTGTTTGGATACAAAAAAAGAGTTATCTCCCTTACCTTCTAGAAATTTCCGGAACTGTCCAGTTAATTTTTCTTTCTTCATTTCTTCCCCTCATAGGAGCAATAGCGAGTCTCTAATATCACTGGCATGATGTGCTTGCTACAGGTGAACAGTAGGCACTGAACTGGTCTTGCACCATATAGGCTGTATTCAATAAATGGGAGGTCCATAATCTGAGAAAGGAAACAATGAATCAAGAAACTAAAACCCAGGTGCACATCTGCGACACCTAGGGAGTGTACGTGCACACTATCTTGTTCCTGCCTCTTGCCATCTCAGAGGTATGGCGACCACAGACAAAAAAGAGTTATCTCCCTTACCTTCTAGAAATTTCCGGAACTGTCCAGTTAATTTTTCGTTCTTCATTTCTTCCCCTCATAGGAGCAATAGCAAGTCTCTAATATCACTGGCATGATGTGCTTGCTACAGGTGAACAGTAGGCACTGAACTGGTCTTGCACCACATAGGCTGTATTCAATAAATGGGAGGTCCATAATCTGAGAAAGGAAACAATGAATCAAGAAACTAAAACCCAGGTGCACATCTGCGGCACCTAGGGAGTGTACGTGCACACTATCTTGTTCCTGCCTCTTGCCATCTCAGAGGTATGGCGACCACAGACAAAAAAGAGTTATCTCCCTTACCTTCTAGAAATTTCCGGAACTGTCCAGTTAATTTTTCATTCTTCATTTCTTCCCCTCATAGGAGCAATAGCAAGTCTCTAATATCACTGGCATGATGTGCTTGCTACAGGTGAACAGTAGGCACTGAACTGGTCTTGCACCACATAGGCTGTATTCAATAAATGGGAGGTCCATAATCTGAGAAAGGAAACAATGAATCAAGAAACTAAAACCCAGGTGCACATCTGCGGCACCTAGGGAGTGTACGTGCACACTATCTTGTTCCTGCCTCTTGCCATCTCAGAGGTATGGCGACCACAGACAGACACACACACAGACAGACACTCTCTTTTATTTATATGTACTAGTTTATATGTATAGATATGTATAGATAGATAATCACTGAGACTCGGCATGTAACCTCTACTTATTATTATCATTATTATTATTATTTAAGTTATTGAGACATCCCAGTGCACTAAGGGATTTATAGAGCAAATCTTGAAAATAATTATTGAACTCAGCGCTATGCGCTTCGTTCAATAATGAATTTTCTCGATTTGCTCAATAAATCCCTTAGTGCACTAGGGTTGTTTCAATAACGATATTGTCGGTACCGCCAGAGAAAAAAAGAAGATACAACACGCACATTCTGCTACGCGCATTTGAATAGGCATAACTGTGTGGTCAGGTCGTGGAAGATCTACTTTTGTGTGGGCTGTCTCAAGTGTGTCGTGCTTTCGTCACACGCAAACTCTTGTTTTAATTTCTGTTGGTAAATTCCAGTGTAGCGTTGAGCTAAACAGTGATGATCTTTCAGAGAGACCTCATTTGAACTCGGAGAAAGGACTGTGTTCTTAGTTATTTGCGATTCGAAACTTCCAGTCAAGCTTCGACGGATTGACTGTGCAGAGTGACTCCCCTTGCAGTTAGCACATTTTCAAAATAAATGTGGTATGTTTCTCGTGTGGTATCTTCACTCATCGGGGAGTCTGGTACTAAATATGAACGGTAAGAATGCTCTGAACCCTACACGTATAATATCCCCATCGTTTTATCGTTCACATTTGCCCAACATGTTAATTTTCTGAGCGGGGTTTATGTCGTCTGCTAGGCTATGGCAATCGAACCAATGCGTCTGCAGTCTCATTTCAAAAACAAAAATTGCTCGTCACGTTGCACTGAGTCTGCACGCATGAGGCAGGCTGGTAATAAGTCTTATATATGGTAAGAACGTTCTAAACCCTACACGTTTTCGATTCCGATTGTTCTTGCCTTGAAATAATAATTCGGAAACCATTCATCTACTGAACTGATGCAGTCGTATTTCAGTGTAGTCTGCTACGTATAAAATTATTCCAAATGCTGATCTAGCTGGTACGTTATCGGAATAACACTTGTGTTTTCTGTTAGCTACTGGGAATTGTATACTAACTCATCATTTCGTAATGTGGATAATAAGCTACATGCCACTAGCACGGCATAATTATGAGAAGAATCTTCGCAAGTCGAAACTGAAAAATTAGACACAGCGGGTTTTATTTTTAGATCAGTGGCAACTATGGCACAGGCACATGCAATCTGTCAGAAAAAAACCCCACTTCTGCTTTAATTGAGAAGCAGGAAATTTATGGTCATTTGGTATTGTGAAGAATATATGCTACATGTCATTTATTAATTCTGAGGATGAGAGTACAGTCTCGCTTAGGCAAAGGGCGGAAGAATACGCTCTGTGGAAAAGTTAGCGCTTTCTTGGAGTGCGCTAACAGTTTTAGCGCATCGCCATTGGCCAATCAACTGGTTCACATCAGTCATGTGACACCAGTACTTACTGACAATTATTATCATTATTATTATTATTATTATCATTTAAGTTATTGAGACATCCCAGTGCACTAAGGGATTTATAGAGCAAATCGAGAAAATTCATTATTGAACGAAGCGCATAGTGCACTGGGATTGTTTCAATAACGATATTGTCAGTACCGCCAGAGAAAAAAGAAGATTCAAAACGCACATTTTGCAACGCGCATTTGGATAGGCGTAACTGTGTGGTCAGGTTTGTGTCACTGGATCTACTTTTGTGTGGGCTGTCTCAAGTGTGTCGTGCTTTCGTCACACGCAAACTCTTGTTTGAATTTCTGTTGGTAAATTCCAGTGTATCGTTAAGCTAAAAAGTGATGATCTTTCATAGAGACCTCATTTAAACTCGGAGAAAGGACTGTGCTCTTAATTTGCGATTCGAAACCTTCATCGAGCTTCGACAGATTGACTGTGCAGAGTTTTGCCCCTTGCCAAGGTCGACGGAAAGCGGCACATTTTCAAAATAAATGTGGCATGTTTCTCGTGTGGTATCTTCACTCATCGGGGAGTCTGGTACTAAATATGAACGGTAAGAATGCTCTGAACCCTACACGTATTATATCCCCATCGTTTTTTCGTTCACATTTGCCCAACATGTTAATTTGCTGAGCGGGGTTTATGTCGTCTGCTAGGGCAATCAAACCACAGCATGCAGTCTGCACTGAGTCTGCACACACGAGGCAGGCTGGTAATAAGTCTTATATATGGTAAGAACGTTCTGAACCCTACACGTTTTCGATTACGAATGTTGTTGCCTTCGTCGCGATATAACCTTCGTGGTTGAAAACGACGTTAAACACCAAATAAAGAAAGAAAGTTGTTCTTGCCTTGAAATAATAATTTGGAAACCATTCATTTACTGAACTGATGCAGTCGTATTTCAGTGTAGTCAGTGCTACGTATGACAGAGTCGATCGAGTCAGTCTTCCAAACTGGTCTAGCTTTCAGTGTAGCGTTAAGCTAAAAAGTGATGATCTTTCATAGAGACCTCATTTGAACTCGGAGAACAAACTGTGCTCTTAGTTATTTGTGATTCAAAACCTTCAGCTCGCTTGGACGGATTGACTGTGCAGAGTGGCGCCCCTTGAATTGACTCCAAGAACTGGTCGACGGGTAGCACATTTTCAAAATGAATGTGGTATGTTTCTCGTGTTGTATCTTTACTCATCGGAGAGTCTGGTACTAAATATGAGCGGTAAGAATGCTCTGAACCCTACACGTATTATATCCCCATCGTTTTTTCATTTGCCTAACATGTTAGTTTGCTGAGCGGGGTTTATGTCGTCTGCTAGACTGAGGCAATCGAACCACTGCAGTCTCATTTCAAAAACAAAAATTGCTCGTCACGTTGCTCTGAGTCTGCACGCATGAGGCAGGCTGGTAATAAATCTTATACATGGTAAGAATGTTCTGAACCCTACACGTTTTTGATTCCGATTGTTGTTGTCTTAAAATAATAATTCGAAAACCATTCATTTACTGAGCTGATACAACCGTATTTTAGTGTAGTCTGCTACGTATGACAGAGTCGATCGAGTCAGTCGACTTCCAAAAGCTGGTCTAGCTATTACGTTATCGGAATAACACTTGTGTTTTCTGTTAGCCGCTGGGAATTGTATACTAACTCATCATTTGGTAATGTGGATAAAAAGCTACATGTCACTAACACGGCATATAAGAAGAATCTGAAAAGAAACACAGCGGGTTTTATTTTTAGATCAGTGGGTTTCACTGTGGCACAGGCGCATGTAATGTTTCAGAAAAAAACAACAACATTTCTGCTTTGAGCCCCAGGAAATTTATGGTCATTTGGTTTTAAATGTGGAGAATATAAGCTACATGTCATTTATTAATTCTGAGGATGATAGTACAGTCTTGCTTAGGCAAAGGGCGGAAGAATACGCTCTATAAATCTCTCAGCACACTGTGATTGTTTCCATAACGATATTGTCAGTAACCACAAGAGATTTGAACATTTGACAAGGCACATTTGTCTGTAGGCGTTTGGATAATTGTGTGGACAGGTCGAGTTAGATCTTGTGTGTGCTGGATTTGCTATGCTTTTCACATGCAGGCAAAACTCTCAAATTATTCTCATTTCGTTTGGTGAATTCCAGTGTATCTTTCAACTAGAACATCAGAACATGCTGAATTTTCCCCAACTCTCCCCAACTGATCGAGTGACGCCCCCTTGGTAAAAAGGCCGATGCTTCGCTGATTTCCAAATATACATTTGGCATGTTATTTATCGTGTTGTATCTGCACTCCGGAGGCTAGTACTAAGTTTACATGGTAAGAATGTTATATACCCCACACGTTTTCTATTCCCATGAGTGCTTCCTTGAAATATGGGAAAACTGTTTATTTACTGAGCTGAGGAAGTCGTCTGCTACGCACGGTAGGACAATCAATTGATTGAAATGTTGGCAAAGCATTCTTCGACGAAGGCCGGACTTCGGTATTGCATTTCAGCGTGGTGGCTTAAAAATTAATTTATGACTTTGGTCATTAAAAATCTGAAAATTGTCAAAAAACATTTTTTTTATAAAACGATCCAAATTTACGTTTATCTTATTCTCCATCATTTGCTGATTCCAAAAACATATAAATATGTTATATTTGGATTAAAAACAAGCTCTGAAAATTAAAAATATAAAAATTATGATCAAAATTACATTTTCGAAATCAATTTAAAAACACTTTCATCTTATTCCTTGTCGGTTCAAAATTCCAAAAACATATAGATATGATATGTTTGAATTAAAAACACGCTCAGAAAGTTAAAACGAAGAGAGGTACAGAAAAGCGTGCTATCCTTCTCAGCGCAACTACTACCCCGCTCTTCTTGTCAATTTCACTGCCTTTGCCACTAGCGGTGGACTGACGATGCTACGAGTATACGGTCTTGCTGAAAAATTGCATTGCGTTCAGTTCATTCTGTGAGTTCGACAGCTTGACTAAATGTAGTAGTTTCGCCTTACGCGACTTGTTTTTTCGTCCACTCAATCTAACAACTTTTTTTTTTATCCCATTCGCTCACTCACTACACTGAGTGACAGACAACAATAACAGTTTAGGGAAACAGATTGACTTAATTTTTGCATATAATTTCAGGCGACTTCTTTCTTTCCTTGTTTGGTAGGTTGTTAGTGCTTTCCCCTACCTGGGTATCTGCATCTGATATACAATCAATCTAAATTAAACAGTCTCTGCAAATGACACGGATAGATGACAAAACCTCTCTTCTAGTAGTGGACTACTCGTAACAAAAACAGCAAGTTGAACTTAAGAATGGATGCTACAACGGGTTTTGGTTTAGTTGTTGTCAACGTCGTAATGTCACATACATAAATATGACATGTACGCAACTTGTGTTGTGTGTGCCAAATGTCATTCTTGAGCAGGAGAAAAGCAGATCTGTCTGCGCATATGTGTGTGTTGCCACAAAACCTGCTGTCTGTCATTCAATTTATATAATTAGACCAACCCCCTGAAAACATCTTTAACCTTTATAGTGGCCATTGTAATTATAGAATTAGAAGTCTCCAAGTTATAAAATGATGAGACTTGTGTATGACAGAGTGTTTCCATCTGTATGTTTGCAGGCATATCATGTGGTTCACAAGCTCTCAACTCCAGCCATTCTGACGATGACTTGACCCAAGTAGACCCGGACCACCATGCTTGCTGTGGCGCCCAGCCCTACGACAACAGAACACACTTCTGCTGTGGAGGCACACTTAAAGAAAGCACATATGAAGGCTGTTGCGGAAATGAAACCTACAACCGAGGGTCACATATCTGTTGTGAAGGCCTAATCAAGCCCGGTGCAACTTGGTATCATGGTTGCTGTGGAGCTGAAGTCTTTGATTCTGAGACTCACATTTGTTGCAACGGTACCCTTCAGCTAAAGGGAGCATATGACAGGTGCTGTGGAAACGAAACATACAGCTCCGCGACACACACGTGTTGTGAAGGCAAAGTACATCCTGGCGGACCGTATCAAGTTTGTTGCGGAACGGAGGTCTTCCATTACCGGATGAAATTATGTTGCAATGGCACGCTTCACGAAAAAGGAACACAGAACAATTGTTGCGGCAATAAACCTTACAACTACAACACACACACCTGCTGTGGAGGCACTATCAAGTCAGATGTTGGACATTACCGTGGATGCTGTGGAACCGAGCTCTACAATTACATGACGCACACATGTTGTGATGGCGTTCTTCCCAGGAACGGAAGCTATGATGGCTGTTGTGGAAATGAAACTTACAACCACTACACGCACACCTGCTGCAGAGGGAAGATCCAACCAGGCGGCTCAAACTATGGTTGCTGTGGAACACAGATCTACAACTACAGAACACAAAGATGTTGTGGAACCACACTCTACAACTCAGCGACACACACTTGTTGCGGAGATAAGATCCACACAGGCGGCAGGTATCAGAGCTGCTGTGGAGCTGAGACGTACAATAGGAGGACACATCTCTGCTGCTATGGCGTCCTTCGCGCAAGGGGAGCAAACAACTCTTGTTGCGGAACCCAGGGCTATAACAGCGCGACACACACCTGCTGTAAAAACAAAATCATGTTAGGTGGAGCATACCGGTACTGCTGTGGAAATCAGGTGTATAACTACAACACGCAGCAATGCTGTGCCGGCACGGTCCAACCAAAGACAACATACAGCAGCTGCTGTGGAAGGCAAACCTACAATCGCTTTACAAACACCTGCTGTGCTGGAAAAATCCAATCAGATGGACCAAATGAAGTCTGCTGTGGAACTGAAGTCTATAATCGATACACACACCTGTGTTGCTATGGAACGCTGCAAACCAAAGGGACAAACAACACTTGTTGTGGAACCAAAGGCTACAATACGATGACACACACGTGCTGCAACGGAATTGTAAAGCCTGGCGGAATTTATCATCGATGCTGTGGAACTGGGCTATACGACTCCACGACACAACTTTGCTGTGATATCACTCCTCGAGAGAAGGGAACGCATAACTCTTGTTGTTTGAATCAGACCTACAACTCCTACACGCATACCTGTTGCAGCGGAAAAATCCTACCAGGTGGGTCGTACCATTACTGCTGCGGAAGTCGGGTGTATGATTCCAGAACACAACTTTGTTGTGCAGGCACACCTCGAGAGAAGGGAACGCATAGCTCTTGTTGTTTGAATCAGACCTACAAAACCCACACACATACTTGTTGCAACGGAAAAATCCTACCAGGTGGGCCGTACCATCGCTGCTGCGGAAGTCGGGTGTATGATTCCAGAACACAACTTTGTTGTGCAGGCACAACTCGAGAGAAAGGGACCTACAGTAGCTGTTGTGGGAATCAGGCCTACAACCGTGTGACACACAGCTGTTGCGCAGGTATCATTAAGTCAGGTGGAACTTCTTATAGATGCTGTGGAACGGAGACCTATCCTTACCGCACACAAAGTTGTTGTGGATATCAATCAGTCTACAATAGGACCTCACACAATTGCTGCAATAACAAAATCCAGTCAGGAGGACAAAATCATGGTTGCTGTGCAACCGAAGTCTACGATTACAGGTCACACCTCTGTTGCTATGGCACTCTTCACCAAAGGGGAACAAACAACGGATGCTGTGGGACTCAGTCCTACAATACAACGACGCACACCTGTTGTGGAGGCGAAATCAAGCCCGGTGGTCGCTACCACGGCTGCTGCGGAACTGAAGTCTACGATTCCACATCCAAAATGTGCTGCAATGGTGCCGTACAAAGCAGAGGAACTCGCAATAGCTGCTGTGGAACGAAAGCTTACACCTCTGCCGTTCACACATGTTGCTACGGTAACATTGTTCCAGGTGGTTCGTACCAAAGGTGCTGTGGAAATGGGACCTACAATTCCAGGACACAAACGTGCTGTGCAGGAACAGCTCGTGACACTGTGGGATACTACGACAGATGTTGCGGAGCTGATATCTACAACTACAGAACACAACGCTGCTGCGGAACTCAGGTCTACAACACAACATCTCAAACCTGCTGTGGAGGAAAAATCCAGTCAGGTGGAGTGAACCGTTATTGCTGTGGAATGAAAGCCTACAATTCCATAACACACCTATGCTGTGGTAACATACTACGCGAGAAGGGAACAAACAACAGCTGTTGCGGAACTCAGTCCTACAATACAACAACACACCTGTGTTGCAGTTACATGCTACGAGAACGGGGGGCAAACAACAGTTGCTGTGGAAGTAAGCCCTACAACAGAACAACACACACATGTTGCAGCTCTAGCCAGGTCCTTCCAGGTGGATCAAGCTACTCCTGCTGCGGAAGTCACACCTACTACAGGTATAATTCCACCTGTTGTCAAGGCAACATTCAGCCTGGGGGATCGTATTATTATCGTTGCTGTGGAATGAACTCGTATAACTACAGAAACCAGAGCTGCTGTGGCAACCAGGTCCTTCCAGGTGGATCAAGCTACTCCTGCTGTGGAAGTCTCCCCTACTACAGGTATAATTCCACCTGTTGTCAAGGCAACATTCAGCCTGGGGGGTCGTATTATTCTCGTTGCTGTGGAATGAACTCTTACAACTACAGAACCCAGAGCTGCTGTGGAACACAGGTCTACAACAGAACAACACACACCTGTTGCGGGGGAGAAGTTCGCTCAGGTGGAACGTATCACAGGTGCTGCGGAAGTAACTCGTACAACTACAATACACACACCTGTTGCAGCTCTGGTCAGGTCCTTCCAGGTGGGTCAAGCTACTCCTGCTGTGGAAGTCACACCTACTACAGGTATAATTCCACCTGTTGTCAAGGCAACATTCAGCCTGGGGGGTCGTATTATTCTCGTTGCTGTGGAATGAACTCTTACAACTACAGAACCCAGAGCTGCTGTGGAACACAGGTCTACAACAGAACAACACACACCTGTTGCGGGGGAGAAGTTCGCTCAGGTGGAACGTATCACAGGTGCTGCGGAAGTAACTCGTACAACTACAATACACACACCTGTTGCAGCTCTGGTCAGGTCCTTCCAGGTGGGTCAAGCTACTCCTGCTGTGGAAGTCACACCTACTACAGGTATAATTCCACCTGTTGTCAAGGCAACATTCAGCCTGGGGGTTTGTACTATTATGGTTGCTGTGGACACAACTCTTATAGCTACAGGACACATGGTTGCTGCGGAATACAAGTCTACAACAGAACAACACACAGTTGCTGTGGAACTAACCAACTCTACAACAAGGCGACAGGTAGTTGCTGCGGAATTCAAGCTTACACCAAAGGGACTCAACTGTGCTGCAACGGGAAAGTGCAGGCTGCTGGAAGTAAGAAACAAAGATGCTGTGGAACAGACGTCTACAAGGAAGGTAAACAGACTTGCTGTGGCGGGAAAGTGCTGTCTATGAAGTCAAGATATCGTTGTTGCGGTGGAACTCAAGTGTACAGTTACAAGAAGCAGAACTGCTGTGACGGCCAAGTCCTATCAGGCGGACAGAAGTACAGCTGCTGTGGAAGCCAAACTTACACAACCAGGACACACACCTGTTGTAACGGCCAGATCTTAGAAGGTGGACGAAAGTACAGCTGTTGTGGAAACCAGACCTACAAGCTCAAGACTCATACTTGCTGCGGAGGAAAGATTCTGTCAGGGGGAAATGATTATGGCTGCTGTAAAACTCAGCTCTACAATCGAAACACTCACACCTGCTGTGGTGACCAGCTTAGGTCCGGCAAAGTGACCAGTGCTTGCTGTGGAACTCAAACTTACAACACATTGACGCACAGGTGCTGTGGAACTCAGGCCTACGATTACATGACAGAGAGCTGCTGTGGAACGCAAGCCTTCAACAAAACAACACACAGTTGCTGCAAGGGAAAGATTAAGCCAGGCGGAAGCAACTACCGATGCTGCGGACCTAAACCCTATAAAACCAAAACGCACACCTGTTGTGGAGGCACTGTCCATGCTGCTGGAAGTGACCATCTTTGCTGTGGACATCAAGTCTATAACTCCTTGTCACAAGGCTGCTGCGGAACTGAAACTTACGACAAAGCGACCCAAACATGCTGTGGCAGCAAAATCCTGCCTGAAGGGACTAACAACCGTTGCTGTGGAGGTCAGATGTACAGCGACCGTGCAAACCGCTGCTGCAATGGCCAAGTCCTTATAGGTACCGGCAGCTGCCCAGCACAACCTGTCATCCCATAGGAACACTGCAACCTGGCATCCCATAGGAACACTGCAACCTGTCATCCCACAGGAACACTGCAACCTGGCATCGAACAGGCACACTACCTATGGACACTCGATCGGGAAAACGAACGGAACGGACATAAGGACATGGCTATGGACTATAAAGAACATATATAATGTAATGTTTTCAATAGGACATTCTATAAAACCACTAATAAGTAAATTAAAGTGCAATTCTTAAATTGTAGCATTGGCTTCTTGAAATGGTAGCGTAAAGCAAATAAAGTAGGTGTCAGCAGTCTACTGTGTGTTTTCTTTTGCTTAAATGTGTTATGTTCAGTCACACATGGTCAACGGAGAGGGAATCTAAATTGTCGCTAACGACAGTCACTGCATGCTTTTTAATGTATCAC
This sequence comes from Littorina saxatilis, assembly GCF_037325665.1. Taxonomy (NCBI): domain Eukaryota; kingdom Metazoa; phylum Mollusca; class Gastropoda; order Littorinimorpha; family Littorinidae; genus Littorina; species Littorina saxatilis. The sequence continues at coordinate 34,591,056 of NC_090255.1, forward strand.
TGTTTCTGGGCCAATTTTTATTGATTTTACCGCAGATGTGTTTCTGATATCGCAAGCTTTCCATGCATACGATTTAATTAAATATCTGAGCATAGTTAAGAAAGTAAGTAATAATTTCACCGAATTAGGCCCATGAACATAGTTTGAGTAATTTACTGCTCAATGCTTGACCATGATAGAAGATTCATTGTATTTTTCTATAAAGCTCTAAATATGTGATCTTTTTTCTCTCAAAAACAAGTGTTATAAAAAAGTAAAATGTAACGTGCATTGTCATATCATATTTCCAACAAAAAAAGAAGATATACTACCTCGAGAACACAGATACATAAGCACATATAGCCATTGTAGAACCTTGCTCAGACCACCCAGTTTCCTGTCGATGAAATCAATAACATTAGCACGTAAAACTAATTATTTCGATCATTCACAATTTTGAGTGTTACATACATCGAATGATAACGATTGATAATGGAAAGGTCGATTGATTCAGAAGACATTAGTATTCTAATCGAAAAAGCTTGTCCCCCAAAAAGGACATTTGTACACAGACTGTAGTAAATCAACATTTTGGTCACCTTTTCCCTAAACATTGGATTTTGCAACATTCTGTGCACACATTCATTTGACAAAATCTTCACCAATATGTTCCATCACAACTCACCTGTGTGTGTGTGTGTGTGTGTGTGTGTGTGTGTGTGTGTGTGTGTGTGTGTGTGTGTGTGTGTGTGTGTGTGTGTGTGTGTGTGTAAAGCCGCACTAATGGTTTCACACGCTTGTCATTTCTCTAACAAAAATGGGTTCTCCAAGAAACGTGAAGTTCCGTTTCATTAACCCATTTTCTGTACGATACATTGTGGGTATCAATGCACACAAATGGCGCCAAAATCAATATTTCAGGCGTACCCCAAAAGTCCCTTTTTGTGGCCAGCGTGTGTAAACACTTCACACACGAATCTGTTTAGGTCGGTAACGTAAGACAGTAATCTAACACACATGGTAATTAGGGAAGATATCCTCCGGTAACTTCCGTTTTTCATGGATACCATGCCAGCAAATATTAATACATGTAGCCATAACTTTTGATCTTATATGCTAAGTACAAAATAATGGATTTCAAACCGTCGCGATATAACCCTTTGTGGTTGAAAACGACGTTAAACACCAAATAAAGAAAGAAAGAAAGAAATGGATTTCAAACGTTGATGTTGTACAATTTGTCATTGAAGTCTATTCATAGATAAACGCAGTTGTCCCCTTGATGAACCCGTTCCTTAAAAAGACCATGGCAGAAACAACAATTCAAATTTCATGTCTTTCAAGGGTCAACAGTACTTACTGGATTGTGAAGAAGATTTAGTTATTACACGTAATAGGTAAGTGCAAATTTAGTAAGCATTTGTTTCACCAGAATGGTGTGGACCAGAATAAACACTGATGCGAAAAATTAGATAATAAAAGAGGCAATATAGAGAATACAACATGGCTTCCTGTGTAATACCAGGTTTACACGAGTTGCTCACTTTCAATATTGAATTGCAAGCGAAAGCGGACTTTTCAATATTGAAAAAAACGAAAACGAGTGTCAACCTGACATGACACAGAAAGGGGGGTAGTATCTTTACCTGAGGGGGCGAAGGGAGGGGGGGGGGGGCGGGGGCTTGCCATGTCCTTTTAGGTCAGCCCGTCTGTAACTGGTCCTCATCTGGTACACAGCTCTTACCGAATCCGAAGTCGAAGCCGTGACAAATATTGTTGTCAGAACATTATTTTAAACACACACACACACACACACACACACACACACACACACACACACACACACACACACACACACACACACACATACACACACACACACACAAGTAGACACATGCAAACTGTTCATCGTGTATTTACGTAATAATACCTTCAGATATACACAGAACGTTCACAGCAACATAGGACATTTCCATTATTTCAAGAACCTTACAGAATCCGCAAATTCTAGAGTATGCACATGTGTCCACACATGCCCTACGCATGTTTTCATATGTATACTGCCTTTAATATATCTTTGGCTACAAACATATTTCTTCATTATGCATAAATAAAAGATTCATTACAAGCTATAACTTCGCAAGAAGGTAATGAACACATGATCTTTTTTTGTAAGTTTCAATCAGTACAAGTTTTGATTTTTCCAATCTGTTGCCACTTATGAACACTTCTTGAATACAGCAATGGCGGTTTTGATCAAGATAAAGTTATTTACTGGCAAACCTGTTTAAAAAATAAAGAGAGAGACAATAACAGAGACCAAGAGGAGAGAGAGAGAGAGAGAGAGAGAGTGTGTGTGTGTGTGTGTGTGTGTGTGTGTGTGTGTGTGTGTGTGTGTGTGTGTGCGTGCGTGCGTGTGTGTGTGCGCGTGTGTGTGTGTGTGTGTGCTTAAGGCACATTCTGAAACTAAGCACATTAAAAAATACTCTCTACTCTCTTGAAAACAAAAATAGGAGCACCATTTATCAATTCAATATTATGAACAAACATATATAACATGTATTATTCCCCCCTCTGCTTCTTTACCTCTGTAAACTTGTAGAGCTAGTTATTTTTCGATAATGACCCAGCAACCAAACAAATAACGAGCCAGCAACAGCCTGAATCCTCGATAGTGCAATGGGTTGAGAAGCTGTTCTGTTTTGGTACTACTTTTGCGACTGAAAAGTTCCGAACGCTCTATACGTACGAAATATACATCTCTGGAGCAAACAATACACACATACCGCATTTAAATTAACAACTACAGGCCTGAACACATGAATCTCCATATAAAATCCGTGAGTTAGGTTGTTTTCTGAATCTAGATCTGCCGTGCACACACCGTTCATCACAAGCAAATTCCCAAGGCAAGTAACTCATACTCTTGCCGACAAGAGTAGTTCCCCTTCTTTTAACGCAGTTTCTTCGACAACACTGATTGCAATCCGACGGTCAGTTTTCAACAATATTTCATTTTATAAACAGATCACACGCAACCAAATGCACACATCTCATCAATTTAAACAACATAAAGCGGTTTCATACACTATTTTCCCCAGAAAACTGAACTTCATACAGTAATTAACGTTGGAACACGGGTGCAAAAGTTCGTCTGCTAGTCCCATTTGACGAAAGAACATTATCCTAAACTATACTAAAACATAAACAGAACACACAATATCTGCCTTTACCGCCACAGCAGAATAACAGCATATCTGTGTACTTGATTTTAGTCTAAAACAGGGAAACTGACAAGAAGTGTTAACAGAATGGAATGATTTGCACGGAACTATACAACCGCGCATTAATCGATCGCCTGCGCAGGTTGACTGGTTGAGTGATTCGGATTCGATCAAACTTTCGCACAAAAACTCCTGTTTTCTTTGAATAACTGAAGAAAGGAGGAATAAAGAGGTTACACACCTCGTCTCAGTGATTATTAAAAATAATGGTCTCAGTTCGCGGTCATGAAAAAGCTCGCTGAAGCTCGCATTTTTCATGATCCGCCAACTTCGACCATTATTTTTAATAATCACTGAGACTCGGCATGTAACCCCTACTTATCGCCTATCAATAACGAAACCACACTAATTTTTTTTAAAACACTATCTTCTGGACACGAATCACCATAATCACATCATAACAAGTCGCGTAAGGCGAAATTTATTACTACATTTAGTCAAGCTGTGGAACTCACAGAATGAAACTGAACGCACTGCATTTTTTCACAATGACCGTAGTCCGCCGCTTGTGCATGACGGAGTGAAACTGACGAGCCTGTTCAGCGCGGTAGTGGTTTCGTTGTGCTGCATAGCACGCTTTTCTGTACCTCTCTTCGTTTTAACTTTCTGAGCGTGTTTTTAATCCAAACATATCATATCTATATGTTTTTGGAATCAGGAACCGACAAGGAAAAAGATGAAATTGTTTTTAAATCGATTTCGGAAATTTAATTTTGATCATAATTTTTATATTTTTAATTTTCAGAGCTTGTTTTTAATCTAAATATAACATATTTATATGTTTTTGAAATCAGGAAATGATGTAGAATCAGATGAACGTAAATTTGGATCGTTTTATATAAAAAAAATTATTAAAATTTTGAGATTTTTAATGACCAAAGTCATTAATTAATTTTCAAGCCACCAAGCTGAAATGCAATACTGAAGTCCGGCCTTCGTCGAAGATTGCTTTACAAAAATTTCAATCAATTTGATTCAAAAATGAGGGTGTGACAGTGCCGCCTCAACTTTTACAAAAAGCCGGATATGACGTCATCAAAAGTAAATTTTATCGAAAAAAAGAAAAAAACACCCAGGGATATCATTTCCCGGAACTCTCATGTCAAATTTCATAAACATCGGTTCAGTAGTTTGGTCTGAGTCGCTCTACGCACACACACGCACAGACAGACAGACAGACAGACAGACAGACAGACAGACAGACAGACAGACAGACAGACAGACACACACACACACACACATACACACACACACACACACACACACACACACACACACACACACACACACACACACACACACACACACACACACACACACACACAGAAAACAGAGACAGACACCGACTGAGGCACATAACTCGGTGCTCTAAAAAACAAAAACACATCAACACACACATGAACACCAAACGGGTATTACACACACACCCACACACACACACACACACGCACACACGCATGCACACACACACGTACGCACGCACGCACGCACGCACGCACTCTCACACACACACACACACACACACACACCACGACCGTCGTCTCGATTCCCCCTCTATCTTAAAACATTTAGTTAAAACTTGACTAAATGTAACAAAAACGTCACTCTGATCACTGTACAAAAAGCATAACAGTTACTTACAAGACAATTACCATCTTAATCTAAATGCAGTCCTACAGACATCATCTTAAACCGTTTTAATCAATTTTCTTTAGCTGTCTCCAAGTATTTAACTCGAAAAACAACTTTCGCAGATGCCAACGATCAACTATAAAGATCTATTATATTTAAACAAAACTTAGCTCTTTGACCAATATAAATGACTAACACACCTGCACATTCACTAATTGCGAAACAAGGTTGAACCACATGAACTGATAGCAATTTTATAACTCTTTTCCAACTTATTAACAGTTGTGATTCT
>NC_090255.1:34601242-34636242 GCF_037325665.1 Littorina saxatilis
ATTACGATAACCGTTCGGCTACGGAATCAGATGGCATATTTCGACATTGTAATGTATTAAAGAAGACGCTAGCACGCTTTCGCCACAAAGCCGGTATGATCGAGCATCGATTGAAATCTTTCGCGAGCCGTACCTCGTATTTGTCCGCAATGCATTGGTGCTTAAATGACACCAATATGTATCCATGAGGGGCATGAATCTACAAACAATATTTGAACACGATTTATTCAAAATTGACGGTTTGAATAACGAATGAAAAAAGGGACATGGACATGAAGTTACTGACAGGTAGCGACTTTAGAGGAGGGGGATGGGTCCTCTAACTTTACAGCTCGGAGACACCCCGGTAAGGACTTACCGGTGTTTCATAAATAACATTTTCCCCCGAAATCGGCGTATGCTGCCTGCATGGCGGGGTAAAAACGGTCATACACGTAAAAATCCACTCGTGCTAAAAACATGAACAAAGAAGAAGAAGAAGACAAATAACACCTAGCGGACGTATCGAGCGTAAATGGTTTTACAGGCCAGTATATGAGTTGCAGCTTTTTCAAGAATACGGGGCCTGGTCTGTGACTTGTTATTTTCCTCCAGCTAGACATGAAACAGCTGTGCTTAAGTACGCGTGTAATCATATCGCCCTTGTTGCTATTTTCAGCTTTTTCTGTTTGGATAATTGAAAACCTTCCTTTATGCTGCACTGCTTTTTATGTACACCAATTTTACAACAACAACAACAACAACAACAACAACAACAGCAGCAGCAGCAATAACGACAACAACAACAACAACAACAACAACAACAACCATCAACAACAAACAAAGGAAGAGAGAGAGAGAGAGAGAGAGAGAGAGAGAGAGAGAGAGAGAGAGAGAGAGAGAGAGAGAGAGAGAGAGAGAGAGAGAGAGAGAGAGAGACTCAGACTCAGACCTTTCTTACAAACTAGAGGAATACCCGGCTTCGCCGGGGTGAATCGCGAGACAGAGACAGACAGCGTGGCGGTTCATCACAATCACCTCTGCAGGCGAAGTCCTGTCAAACGGGATTGAGAATTTTAGAGCTTATTTCTTAGCCCTATATTATCTGCTGTGGCTTCTCACATGCCAGAACATACAGACGGACAAAAGCCGCTAGACCACATCACAAACAGAACTCTACAATAGCCCTGTTAAGACATTTGTATATCATGGTGAACACCATACTGTGGTATAAGATAACGACAGGGACTCCCGCAGTGGGGCACTGCGGTTATGAAATTAAAGGCCCCTCCTGTTTTTGGAACCGCAGGAGCTTTCTAGTTTGCTGTTAGGTAGATTTTTGGTTCCTCTTTCCTGTCATGCTCTCTTTTTCTTCATGAATTCTTTTCTTTTTTCTGCCTTCTTGCTCATTCACCTGTATTTTTTCCAAAAAATCTCTTCTCTTGCCGCTTGTCTCGCGATTCATGTATAGTTTAATCTGTTAGTGTTCTGATGTAAGTCCAGCAGTAGATAGGTTAAGCCTGTTTTGACATACTGGAAACTGGTAATCTTCCAGTAGGTATTAATTTAGTTTTACTAAAGCCTGCTGGGACACAAGTAGTGGGTTAGTGCATTTGTAAACAGGAATCGCTTGACAAGTGGCCCCCTTCACCCCCCCCCTTCCTCGTCCTGATATGGCTCTGCGTGGTCGGCTGGACGTTAAGCAACAAATAAACAAACAAACAAACTCTACAATACACAGGTTTTTTCCCACACACACACACAAACACACACACACACAGAGAAGCCGTATATATATATGCATATCTGTATCTATAAATATATAGAGATAGGTGAGAGTGTATTTTTCGCGTGGCTATAAATTGATTCGACCTTTTCACTTTGACAGTAAGAACAACTTACGGGTGCAAGGGAAGCGTTGTGGACAGCGCAGTGGACAGCGCAGTGGACAGCGCAGTGACATTCTAAAAATAGTAATAGTAAGTTACAAACGGGAAAGCCACACGAAGGAAGGGAGATAAACGCCAAACACTGGAGAAGATAAGGAAGAGTTACTTATAATGGTGAAATGAACACAAAAACCCAAATCAGTTCAGCGCTGCGCGCTGAGAGCACGTGTTGAAATATCTCATCGATGATATTGTGTCCGGGGTGTAGCTGAATACGGTGTCCAAATTTGAAAAAGATCCACCGAGAACTTTGGCGTTGTGATGTGGTGTAGCGGCTATGGTGTGTCGGTATGGGGGCCCGGGTAGCTGAGGTGGAACCAAAATAGCTGAGGTGGAACCAAAATCGGTTCAGCGCTGCGCGCTGAGAGCACGTGTTGAAATATCTCATCGATGAGGTTGTGTCCGGGGTCTCTCTTCTTCTTCTTCTTCTTCTGCGTTCGTGGGCTGAAACTCCCACGTACACTCGTGTTTTTGCACGAGTGGAATTTTACGTGTATGACCGTTTTTACCCCGCCATTTCGGGGTCTCTCTGAATAAGCCCACCAAATTTGAAGCAGATCCATCGAGAACTTTGGCCGTGCATCGCGCACAGGCAGACACACACACAGACACTAGTCGTATATATATATAGAAGGATAAAGGTTTTAGGCAAAGCATATTCTTCCAACCTGTCCTTTATACAACACATAAAGACAGACGGACATAACAACCACAACAACAACAACCAGGACGAAAATCAACCATCAACAACAAACATAGGAAGAGATAGAGAGAGATAGAGAGAGAGATTGAGAGAGATAGAAAGAGAGAGAGAGAGAGAGAGAGAGAGAGATACAGAGAGACAGCGACAGAGACAGAGACAGAGAGACAGAGACAGCGACAGAGACAGAGACAGAGACATAGAGACAGAGAGAGTGTGTGTGTGTTTGTTCGTCTTTTAGTGTGATTGTGTCCACACAACTCTGATGAAAAATGCTTTTAATATTGCACACACCTTTTAACACTTTTGAATTGATACCTCGTTAACATATACTACAATAAAAATAATGCGGAGATGACCAATTCCGGGATTAGCCAGTAGAAAAAAAAGAGGAAGTAGAATAAAAAGAGGAAAAAGAAGAAGAAGAAGATTATGATGACGGTGATACTAATAATGATGTTGTTGATGATGATGGTGATGATGATGATGATGATGACGCGGCGATGATGACGCGGCGATGATGACGCGGCGATGATGATGATGATGATGATGATGACTTCTCGTCGCGATATATCCTTGAATGGTTGAAAACGACGTTAAACACCAAATAAAGATAAAGAAAAGATGATGACTTTCATTTGGAGAACGACTTCCCAAGATTACATGCTGTTATTGCAGTTCTCAAGAATATCTTCAGCAATATCAAATCACGTTTGACAGTATAATTTATTGACGCCATATGTTGTTTATGAAGATCAAATGAGATTACGGCCTTGCTTTGTGTGAGTTACCTCAAAATAGCAATTCTCGACATTTAGTACTCGCTTGGTGAAAAGGAACTTGATTAATTGAGTAACTTGATTATTTCAGACATACTTTATATCACAAAGACATTCCTCCTTGCTCCGTTTCAACATTCAGAGAATATTTGATTTTTGCCTTTGTTGTCTTTTTTCTTTACACTCGCTGTTTTTGGTTTTTGTCTTTTCTTATTTTGGGGTGTTTTTACATTCGGTCAATAGGTTACTGAATGATTTAACGAGGGCGGAGGGGGAGGTCTGTCTCCCAAGGTACGTGTGTCTGTGTGCCTGTCTGTGCAGAGCATATATCAAAAACTACCGAACGGATTTGTATATAAATCAATGTACACTTGTTTTTTTTAACGTATTTGGTAGTTTTGTCTTTGTCCATTTTTCCAAGACTATTTGATGAGGTCGTATTTTCCCGTTTGCAAAAGTTTAGGTATACATTTTTTCCATATATCTTAATAAAAATTTTGTCACATAATCTTTGACTCGGTCCGGACTATGGGATTGCATTTTTAGCTAGGTACCTTACAAATTCGATTATAAAATGTAAATTCAAATGTTGCCTATTTTTTTTTAAGTCGGAATTTGAATTATAAAAGTAATATTATTTTTGCCTTCTGCATCCAAAAAGATATAGTTTAATTGTATTTGATGTAAAAGTGTGCTTAGAAGTGAAGAAAATCGTTTTATGGAACAAAACAGATAATATTGACATACGTCTATTTCTAATAATTTCCCGATTCCAAAAATATAAAGTTGTTAGGTGTTTGACCTTGAAAATATGACAAAAAGAGTACATTCGTAAAATGAATACGATTTAGTTGTTTAAATATTGAAATGCGAGCGAAAGCAAGCTTTTCAATATTTGAAGAAAAAAACCCACCGGAGTGTTGATCTGACATGACACAGCAAACCATGGAGTATTAGGTTTATCCTACATAATGTACTAGCGTACCTTTTGCTCCAAAAGTCCAGCCGTAGAAGCGCCCAAATTGAAGACACCTCTTATGGAAATTCGATCTCTTCCAAAGCCTCCTGAAATCTTTGACGTCAAAGCAAAAAGACATCACTCTAGGGTCACGTGTACGTTCTCAAAATGTCTCCAGGGGAAACAGCAAGGGCAAACGTGTTCCCAGAATAACGTCTGTTTCGTTGACTTTGTCATCATGAGCAGTGGAAAATGAGGTACCTGCCAGACTGGTTTGACACGACCTCATTCACAGGATATACCAACGTGTGGGTGGATGGTTTTGTTATGTCATGGGTTTTCTCTCTCAGGTATGTAGGATAAAGGTGTTTTAGTCATATGTCTGCCTTTGCACACAAGAACATGTAAGTAAATGAAATAAAGGAAATCTGGCTGACACTATATGGTAAAACTACCTACCGCCTAAACATTTGTGTGCAGGTGACCGTAAAGCATTAGGACTAAAGGCATATGCTTGCCCAAAACAGTAAACCAAAATCCTAGGTGTCCATAACATCGCTATTGACAACAGTAATTTATGTTTGTACAGTTTTCAAATTTGGATCATTCATTCTTGAAAGCGTTAGCAACGTTTTGATCTTTATGTGCAATCAACTTATATGATTGCGCCTCTTATTTCATTTAGCTATTTTAATCAGCACTATTGATTAAAACAAGCTAATTAACAAACGTAAATCTTATCAAAATGTTATCAAGCCAATACGCATTGTCACATAAGTATTAACATTGTCAAGAAGAATGCTTTTGAGAAAGTTAATTTTAGAGTGTTCTTTTTGGGGTATGTAAGAGGCTGAGAAATATAAACTGCATTAAACAGAACCTTAAATTAAAAAAGTTTTAATTGTTGAGACTTGCATAGAACAGCTAATACGAAGTGCATCTTTAACTCTGGAAATCTCCTGGCCTGTAAATCTTCATATGAAGTTCCTCTCATCTACATCAAACGAATAAAGAATTTAATGCATGGGAAAAACCTGCTTAATATCAGAATGATTCGACATCTCCTCTATACAGTAATAACATTGCAAGTCAAATTTCTCCAAATAAACAAGCTATACATCAAATATATTGGTAGTAATTGCCAATAGGTATGTTTTCATTGCAAGAGTACAAACGCTATAAAACAAGTATTAAAAAAGAGTTTGTATTTGGGATCAGCAGCATTCCGACTAGACCCTCCGGATTCAGCACAGAGGTGAGGACTTGTCTGAAGTGCTGCTAAACCTCTGCTTGGTCGTGCGTGGAAGATCACCCTCCTAGCTGGTGAGTGTGTCTACTGTGGTTCTATGTTCATGGTGTGACAGACAGATTTAATGTGTGTGTGTGTGTGTGTGTGTGTGTGTGTGTGTGTGTGTGTGTGTGTGTGTGTGTGTGTGTGTGTGTGTTTGTGTGTGTGTGTGTGTCTCTGTGTGTGTCTGTGTTTGCGCCTTTATACATACTGATTTTGCTATCAAAAGGATGTGTGTACCGGTGAAGTATCAACAACATCAAAGATCCAATGCAGAAAAAAATCAGCAAGTTTAAAAAAAATATATAAACAACTACCAGAACACAAAACAATTAAAAAATAAAACAAGAGGCGAAGCCATCAAGGCTCACGTAAGAAATCGACAAACAGTAACACAAACTCAATCACTCCGTCACACACACACACACACACACACACACACACACACACACACACACACACACACACACACACACACACACACACACACACACACACACACACACACACACACACACACACACACACACACACACACACACACACACACACACACACACACACACACACACACACACACACACACACACACACACACACACACACACACACACACACACACACACACACACACACACACACACACACACACACACACACACACACACACACACACACACACACACACACACACACACACACACACACACACACACACACACACACACACACACACACACACACACACACACACACACACACACACACACACACACACACACACACACACACACACACACACACACACACACACACACACACACACACACACACACACACACACACACACACACACACACACACACACACACACACACACACACACACACACACACACACACACACACACACACACACACACACACACACACACACACACACACACACACACACACACACACACACACACACACACACACACACACACACACACACACACACACACACACACACACACACACACACACACACACACACACACACACACACACACACACACACACACACACACACACACACACACACACACACACACACACACACACACACACACACACACACACACACACACACACACACACACACACACACACACACACACACACACACACACACACACACACACACACACACACACACACACACACACACACACACACACACACACACACACACACACACACACACACACACACACACACACACACACACACACACACACACACACACACACACACACACACACACACACACACACACACACACACACACACACACACACACACACACACACAGAAAGAGCATAGGTGAAACTGTGCAAGAAAGCGAGACACTAGATCTAGATCTGTCTGTCTGCATGTAGCCTACTTACAAGGACACGACTGCCAACTAGTCTCGGCGCGCTCAAAATAATAATGACCGAGACTGTCAGTACTTCCTTCGCGTGACGTCTAACCCTCTTACGTCATAATGTGACGTCAATGTAATGTGACGTCTTCAAATGTTAGAGTTTCTACCACAGACATACACACGCACAGACGCACGCACGCACGCACGCACAGACAGACAAAGTTACGATCGCATAGGCTACACTTACGTGAGCCAAAAAGGATGCATGAAACAACCCGACCAGGAGTAATGATCCAAGCAAATAAGAGAACAACGTTGAAGTGACAATGACTAGGTTTAAAATGTCCCTTATCAGAAAGTTCAACCTCAGTCCTTTGATGTTTATTAAACACATTTTCATATAAAGTTGGCGCTTCATATGGAAAAGTGGCTTTGAAATTGACCCTAATCCTTCTTTGGGCTCTGTAAATGTCGTTTGGGGCTATGGTTGTAATACGGTATCTACTGGTCACTCCAATGTATAAACTGAAAACTCTTTCTGCACCAGAACACGCAGAAAGGATTGTATCTGCCTGATGTCTGATGCTTTTCAAAATCCCCAACCACTAACACCTTCAAAACGGACATTAACTGACACTGTTGTTTTTCCCTATATAATCCTTACTATTTTTCCGAGACGTCGTCGTGTTGTGTATTTAGCTTGCCACAACCTCATACATGGTCCTAAAAGTTAAAGTTGAAGAAAATACTAAAGATAAATGAACAAGCTGACGCAGTGTCATTCGCACCGTGAATCCCCCCATGGGAACATAGTAATTGGTCAAACATAGTGACTTTAGAAGATATTCATACCGCAGCTTCTCTTTTTTCGGAGCAGTTGTATTCGATCGTGAAAACCTGCTTGTCCGTCAAGGAAGTCACCATTCGGGAGGGAGACACACCCTGGATCACATCATATATTTTGAAATTAAAAGACCGAAAAAGATTTATTCATACTATTGCTGTGCATGTAGACACACCACAAGCTTGGGAACTCTTTCGTAAGATAAGGAACCAATACACAGATGCTATTCGAACGCGAAAGAAACAATATTTAGAGGAACTTGACCGGTCCGTATCTGATCCAAAGAAATTTGGTCAGAAGCAGTGGTGGAAGTTAGTTAACAGGTTTATGGCAAAGAAAGGCTCTGACCAAAACGAAATCCCGCCACTAACAGTTGATTGTAAAACCTATTTTGAAGACCAGGAAAAGGCTGAATTATTTAATATGTCTTTTGTTAAACAATCAGAAATAAACGACACAGACGATAATGTTCCCGATATAGACAATGCTGAGTTTTTTGTCGACGATATGGTCGTGACTTCCGAAGAAGTGAAAAGTGTAATAGAAAGTCTTGATACATCTAAAGCTGTCGGGCCTGATAAAATTCATAATAAGATTCTTATTGCAAGTTTACCTATAATAGCAGAACCTCTATCTATTTTATTTACAAGATCATTAAATGAGGGTGTATTTCCAAGCATATGGAAAACAGCACACATAACACCGATATTTAAAAAGGGGGATAAAGGAGACTGTTCAAATTATCGTCCCATCTCACTCTTAAGCTGCGTAGGTAAAGTTCTTGAAAAATGTGTTTAGAAACATGTGTTTGATTATTTTGTATCGAATAACATAATCACACCTTCCCAGTCTGGTTTTTATTCCCGGTGACTCCACTGTGTACCAGTTAACATGCCTATATAACGACTTTTGCAAGTCACTCGACGACAGCATTACTGTCCAGGCAATCTTTTTCGACATTTCCAAAGCATTTGACAGAGTCTGGCACAAAGGTCTTCTGAGAAAGTTATTTGCACTACGGATTCGAGGTCAGATGTTTAATTGGTTGCAAAACTATTTAACTGATCGAACACAAGCAGTGGTGCTTAAAGGAAGTATGTCTAGCTACTTACCTGTGCAAACAGGCGTTCCACAAGGCTCTATTCTAGGACCTCTCCTTTTTCTGGTTTACATTAACGACATAGTTGATAACGTTGAATCCATTATTAAACTGTTTGCCGACGATACAAGTATGTATTTAAGCCTGGAAAATTCTCAGATGCGAACAGATATTTTTAACTCAGATCTTGAAAAAATCGACCAGTGGGCTAGTCAGTGGAAAGTCAAATTTAATCAAAGTAAAACAAAACTTCTGAATATAAGCAGGAAAAGGAATCCAGATTACATCCCTTTAAACTTCGGTGGCACAATTTTACAAGAAACTGAAAGTCATAAACATCTTGGTATTATTATTCAGAATAACGGTAAGTGGGAGTTACATATTAAATCTGTTATAGCAAAATGCCGTACGCTCGTAGCTTGCTTACGATCTTATAAATATAGACTAGGCAGAAAAGCTTTAGAAACAATGTATAAATCCTTCATATTGCCACATTTTGATTATGCTGATGTTCTCTGGGACAACTGCCCAAAGGAGTTCATAACTCATAACTCATAACATTTTATTGATCCAACAAAGGAAATTAATTTAGTCATCAGCACATATAGGTCATTAATTAATAACTATAAAAGAATAAAAGAAGAAAATTCATAAAACCCATGATATAAAAATACCCTTTTTTCTTGCACACCTGACAGCACATGGCAGATGTTAGCCACCGAGCTCGAAAGTATTCACTTAGACGCAATTCGAACAATTGTTGGAGCAGTCCGCGGTACAAGCCATCAAAAATTGTACGATGAGTCAGGCTTTATTTCATTACTAGAGAGGCGAAAACGTCATAAATTGATATTATTTCACAAGATCGTTCACCGCAAGGTGCCAAACTACTTATTAGCGATAACTGCCGTGTGCTGACAAAACCGAGTAAGTCCATTTTTTTCAAAAATGATATTTTTTGTTCATCAAAGCTTAGAAATTAAGGCGCACCTTATGTGTAAATTGTGACTTTGTGAAATAAATAGATAAGGAGATATAAAAAAGTAAGTCCACACCTTAACAACTGTTTAAAGTACATCTGCCATGTGCTGACAAAACCGAGTAAGTCCATTTTTCCCCAAAAATGATATCTTTTTGTTCATCAAAACTAAGAAATCAAGAAGCAGCCTGTGTGTAAATTTTGACTTTGTAAAATAAATAGATAAGGAGATATAGAAAAGTAAGTCCACAACTTCAAACATTTCTCCAAAAAAATTACATGTCAATTTGCTGGTAAAACCAAGTAAGTCCATCCACCAATCACAAGAACATTTATAATGCTATAACCAATCAGAATGCAATGTTTTTGCCAGTATGACGTCAAAGTCAATCCGAATATTCTTGCGGCATTTTACTTGTTAGTAGGGGTGCAAGTTTTGGTGCAAGCATGGCTGCTAAAGAAGAAGTGTTGTCAAGATAAATGACAAAACAGTGAAAATAACGTTAACATTACGAATTTGCACAAGATGGAGAGAGAGAGAGAGAGAGAGAGAGAGAGAGAGAGAGAGAGAGAGAGAGAGAGAGAGAGAGAGAGAGAGAGAGAGAGAGACATACACACACACACACACACACACACAGAAAGAGCATAGGTGAAACTGTGCAAGAAAGCGAGACACTAGATCTAGATCTGTCTGTCTGCATGTAGCCTACTTACAAGGACACGACTGCCAACTAGTCTCGGCGCGCTCAAAATAATAATGACCGAGACTGTCAGTACTTCCTTCGCGTGACGTCTAACCCTCTTACGTCATAATGTGACGTCAATGTAATGTGACGTCTTCAAATGTTAGAGTTTCTACCACAGACATACACACGCACAGACGCACGCACGCACGCACGCACAGACAGACAAAGTTACGATCGCATAGGCTACACTTACGTGAGCCAAACATATGTACATATGTTAGCAAACATAAAGGAATACTTAAAAACTACTACCTCAACTACAACAAAAGCAAAACACTGAACGGAAAATACGAAGACAAAGACACACACGACACACTCGAAACAACACTACTTGACTGTTTGGACCACGAATCTGCTTTACAGAGATTCTTTCTTTCTTTTTATTTTTTTGGTGTTTAACGTCGTTTTCAACCACGATGGTTATATCGCGACGGGGAAAGGGGGGGGGGGGGGGGAGATGGGATAGAGCCACTTGTCAATTGTTTCTTGTTCACAAAAGCACTAATCAAAAATTTGCTCCAGGGCCTTGCAACGTAGTACAATATATTACCTTACTGGGAGAATGCAAGTTTCCAGTACAAAGGACTTAACATTTCTTACATTCTTTTTATTCCAGGAGAATGCCGGGCGGTAAAATGTTTTCGCTGGCTACTCTGCTGTGTGTATTTCTCCACGTCCAGCATACCCAAGGTATTTTTAATTATTACTATTTAATTTTTTTAATTTTGTTATGTTATTTTTATTTCGGTAATTGAGACATCACAGTTCGCTTAGAGATTAACAAAGCAAATCGAGAGAATGAGTTCTTGAACAAAGCTCTTAGCGCCAAGTTCAATAATTATGTTCGAGATGTTTTCTATAAATCTCTCAGCACACTATGATTGTTTCAATAACGATATTGTCAGTAACCACAAGAGATTAGAACGTTTGACAAGGCACATTTTTCTGTAGGCGTTTGGATAAATGTGTGGACAGGTCGAGTTAGATCTACTTTTGTGTGTGTGCTGACTTTGCATTGCCTTTCACATGCAGACACAACTCTTACCTTACTTTCATTTCTTTTGGTGATTTTCAGTAGAACATCGGAACATGCTGAATTTTCACACAAACTTAATTTCAACTCGAAACAAAAATGCAATGAGTTATTAGTGGTTCTAAGCATCCACATTTCACACTACCGGTCTGGTAACGTAGCTTCTCGGGACAGACGCAAATTACGGGGGTATTGACGGTTTTGATCACCGATCATGCATTTTACGACTTGATGACCATCTACACGTTTTATCGGTTAGAAATTACGCGGGAGCACACAGCTTTACTTTAAATTCCATTGATTTTAGGTAGCAAAACGCGAACCAGACGAAACATTGATTTTAGGTAGCAAAACGCGAACCAGACGAAACATTGATTTTAGGTAGCAAAACGCGAACCAGACGAAACATTGATTTTAGGTAGCAAAACGCGAACCAGACGAAACATTGATTTTAGGTAGCAAAACGCGAACCAGACGAAACATTGATTTTAGGTAGCAAAACGCGAACCAGACGAAACATTGATTTTAGGTAGCAAAACGCGAACCAGACGAAACATTGATTTTAGGTAGCAAAACGCGAACCAGACGAAACATTGATTTTAGGTAGCAAAACGCGAACCAGACGAAACATTGATTTTAGGTAGCAAAACGCGAACCAGACGAAACATTGATTTTAGGTAGCAAAACGCGAACCAGACGAAACATTGATTTTAGGTAGCAAAACGCGAACCAGACGAAACATTGATTTTAGGTAGCAAAACGCGAACCAGACGAAACATTGATTTTAGGTAGCAAAACGCGAACCAGACGAAACATTGATCCCACAAAATAACCTCACCTCAACTAATCGTGTGGCATAGATAGCTTTCTTAAACTGCAAGTGAAATGAAAAAAAGGCCTATGTGCTGTATATATCTGCTTTTAAGCCCTCCCTGTACAAATCTGAATCACCTGTTTTAACCTTTGATTTTATAAAATGGCTCTGAAATTTTATCACTTTTTATAAAGTACTTTTTGGGAAAATAAACGTATACTTTTAACATCCTATTCCCAATGCTCTTGGAGACAACGGGTGCCAAACCCAATTATATTAAATCACACTATCTAGAAGAAGAATTTATCCCTCTTAACAAACTTTTATCATCACTACTCCTTGGCACTACCCCGTCATCCTCCCCTCTTTTCTCACTTTTACCAGCTCCTTAGCGTATCAACAACTCTTGTCCCAAATAGAAATAGTTTCTGAGAGGACGTAAACTCCAACTTTTAGTTAGTGATGGTGTACACGCCCCCTTAGTAAAAAGGCCGATGCTTTGCTGATTTCCAAATATAAATGGTGGCATGTTATTTCTCATGTTGTATCTGCACTCCACACGTTTTCTATTCCCATGAGTGCTGCCTTGAAATATGGGAAGACTGTTCATTTACTAAGCTGATGAAGTCGTCTGCTACGAACAGTAGGTAAGTCAATCGAATCAGTCGACTTTCAAATGCTGGTCTTGCTTGAAATCTTGCTTGGAATACAACTAGTGCTTTTCTCAGTGTTAGCTGCAGGTAAGTTTAGGTTCAAGCATCATTTGGACATGTGGAGACGATAAGCTACATGCCACTATAAAATGGAGGATGAGCAGAATCTTCTCAAATCGAAAGAAGAGGCACAGGCGAATGAATACGCTATCAGTGATTGTTAGCGCACTTAAAGAGTGCCCCAACAGGTTTAGCGCATTGCCATTAGCCAATTAACTGTTTCACACCAGTCATGAGACACTAGTATTTACTAACAATTATTATTCTTATTCTTATTCTTCTTATTATTATTATTGTTAGTAAGTACTGGTGTCACATGACTGATGTGAAACAGTTGATTGGCTAATGGCAATGCGCTTAAAACCTTGGAGTGCGCTAATAAACCCAGGCAGCGTGTTCATCCGCATTTGCCACAGCGAGGCTGTGCCCCTTCCTTCGATTTGAGAAGATTAAAATTCTTCTCATTTTCCATGTTAGTGAGATGTAGATTATGGTCTCAACATTACCAAATGATGCTTGACCCTAAAATTCCCAGCGGCTAAAAGCACAAGTGTTTTTTTCTGACAGATTTCGAGCTAGACAATGCAGCATTTGGAAGTCGACTGATTCGATTGACTGTCTTCTGTTAATGCAGCAGACGACAGCGTCAATTCAGTACCGAAATGAACGGTTTTCGCATATTTCAGGAAAACAACGATGTAAACAGAAAACGCGAAGGCTTAAAAACACATTCTTAGCAACAGGTAATCATAGCACCAACCTCCCAGATGAATTCAGATTCATTACAAGAAATAAAATGCCAACTTTATTATTGCGAATGAGCGAAGCATCGTGTCACTTTGACATTAGGGGACGTCACTCAATTGCGTGGGGGTTGTTTATTTTTTGGGAGCATAGAAACTTCTACACTACGTACGTACCCGTCATAAAAAAGGAGCCAGATACATTTAGCTGTAGATCTTTGTGATGCGGCCAGTTATGTTAACATCAAGTTTATTGCCAGAAAGGTAATTAATTTCCCTATCGTATGAAATAAAGAGTTTTGTTTTTCATGAATTAGTGTTTAATATGTAGTGGACCGGAGACCTAGGACAACCCCCAAAATTAATTTCGCAAAGCAAACTTGCAGCAACTAAAATACACAAAAAATCAAAATAAGCAAGACTGACCCCGTTTTTGATCTCCTTTTCCACCCATACAAATTTACTTGGTTCAGCTTTTGTGCCTAGCAGTGTTGTTTTGCCATTTTGAAGAAGACTGGTGTCAGTCTCGCCAGAAGCCGTAAAAGCCTTGTTTTGGCGTCAATTTTTGTGGGCTATGTGTGTAAAAACCCTGTAGTTTTGTACTGGCTCCTTGTATGGCTTTTAAAGATTTGTTTGTTTGTTTGTTTGCTTAACGCCCAGCCGACCACGAAGGGCCATATCAGGGCGGTGCTGCTTTGACATATAACGTGCGCCACACACAAGACAGAAGTCGCAGCACAGGCTTCATGTCTCACCCAGTCACATTATTCTGACACCGGACCAACCAGTCCTAGCACTAACCCCATAATGCCAGACGCCAGGCGGAGCAGCCACTAGATTGCCAATTTTAAAGTCTTAGGTATGACCCGGCCGCCACGACCTCCCGATCACGGGGCGGACGCCTTACCACTAGGCCAACCGTGCCGGTCTTTTAAAGATTGACAAGAGTATTGTTAACACAATTGACAAAGTGTGTACCTGCATATATACTAATATAAAAAAAAATTTTTTGGCGATAATAATAAAAATATGCAGAAGTAAAAAAATCATGTAATGTACATAATGTTGATTTATCCCCCTCCCCGCCAAGGTTTTGTTATTGTTTTTTTTTTTACATAAACAAATGAAATGTACAATACACTCTTTATTCAAAACGTTTGCAGATGTACAGTATTTGCTGACAAAAAAAAAAAAAAAAAAAAACCCAACGTAAGTTCAACATTATAAACTTTTTCTTCACAAGTACAGAATTTACTCGTTGCAATGTCAATTGTATGTTACCAAACATTTGATGGATGAATATTGTGCACAATTTTCGATGGTATAAAACGCAAGTTTGTTTCTGTGGTTTTTTTTTTTTTTTCAAGTTTTTTTTTTTTTTGACTTACCAAAAACTTTTTTGCCAGCCTTGAACAAAATTTATGTTTGTAAAATGTAACTATTACTGGTTCCGCCTGCCTTTTCACTTAATTGATTTATCATATTAACAGGGTATACTCAAAAGCAATTATGATCCTAACCAACCTGTATTGAATAGACAAAACAATCTTCTTTTCAATAAAACGAGTATTAAAAGTGCCAGGCAATTCCGTGAATATATTGTTGAAGAAAAGTACACTACCCCGAGATCTATCAACTTCTGGCGTGATATGTTTGGCATTAATGTCGACCAGTCACATTGGAACCTGGCCAAAAATGTAACCCAAGAATCCAGATTAAGAGAGCTGCACTGGAAAATATTACACACGATTTATCCAACAAATGTTCTTTTGTATAAAATTGAAATACGAGATAGTGTGAGATGCCCCTTCTGTCCAACCGAAATAGATTACGTTGAATTTTTTTTTTTAATTGTAAGAAAATAAAAGTGCTATGGAGATACGTTGAACAAATTATTTATGAGAAATATAAAATAAGAATAGTCTTTGGAGTAGAACATATTTTGTGTGGTTATATTAATGGTGCTGACTTAATAAAATGCAAATATATAAATCACTTGATTTTGATAGGAAAGATGTGCATAAGCAAATATAGATACGGAACTCCCACTGATATTATAATAATGTTTGACAAAGAGAAACAAATACGAAACGTAGAATAGTGTATCATATATACTTCTTTTGTGGCTTCCCTCACCGCCCCCTCTTTCTTTCGTTTCGCTAAAAGGAGAAAGGTACCGGGGTAAAGGCGGAACTTACATTGTTACACTAAACACCACTTGTATGAAAAGAGAACTATTACTAAGAAAACTTTAGCACGCTTACAATTTGCTTTTCCTCTTACTTATTGTGATTGTTACTATGTTAACTCCATCATGACAACGCCACAAACAACACCTAAGTCAACCCAAACACAGACATATGTAAGACAATAACCAACATTAAAGATGCAAGATTTTGTCCATTGTAGAAAACCACATACAATTGATAAATTTATATAACGCCAATGAAGAAGGACGCTCAGCTGTAGAGAGAAAGAAAGAAAGAAGAGAAAAAAAAGAGAAAAAAAAAAGAAAAAAAAACTTAGGGTTTCATTCTTTTCATTTATTTTTCAGCTTGAAGCGGACTGCATGCAACTGAGGCACACAAAAAAAAAGAAAAAAAAAGGGTATACTCAAATGATTTTAACTGTAAATTCCACAAAAGGTGCTATTTACAAGCTGCTGCTTTTCTACTGCGGAAAAGGTCTTGTATAAAATTAACAAAAACACGAGTCAGTTTGCATCATACCCTTGGCTGCATAACCACATTGAACCAATTATCTTTCATACAACAATTGGGACCCTGTAAGCAAGAATGCCCCTTTTACTGAGAAGGGAAACTAACTTGCATCCGCCTCTCATATTGGTTAAAAGAAAACTGAAAACAAACAACCAACCACACAACAGTTCATGCTTTATTCCAGTCCTACAGATCAGCGTTTGGCCGTGATACATTAAATACCTATCAGTCCGGAAACACAATCATACAACTAAATAAAATATCTAAAACAACTGCTTTATGAATCCTTATTCTTCAACCAACAAATAGAAACTTGTTTTCAAACCATACGTTTTATGAACCCACATCCTTTGAACTTGTCCACAGTGGTTTTGGAATAAGAACAGCATAACCGTTCACCAAACTTTGAATACTTAAATCCCGGTATATATTTCCAACTGTCTTGCTTTTAATTCATTAGCCCAGAACAACAACAAGGAGGATTGCATATTATCGTTAACATGATTGATTTTTAAACCCCAACTATGGAAATCTTGACACATTACTTTACTTTTAGCCTTCTCAAACAACTTTTGTATTTCAATTTCGTTTTATCCAAATCAGCATGCAAAACATTGTATCTATTTCCAGTGATACATTCTCACGTAAGAACAGTGATTGCAACGGTTAAGTAATCTGAGACAACACAAGAGATTTCACATTGCAAATGTTACTCATAATAAGCTACTCATAAAAAGTTAAGGATCACTTGCACACAAATTCATAACTTTGCAAATTAAAAAGCCAATGCGTTGGTATTTGGCAAACGTTTAATGCAATGCTTTAGTGATAACGATACAACATTTCCTGCAATTTCGGGCAATCGTTTGGTCTGTACATTTTATCAAAGTGTGTACGTATCGAAATTTAATTTCACAAAGTCGTTGAAATAACAAGACATGGCATTCAGATGTTCCCAAGACCTGGGACCATTGCTGACGTGTCCACCTCACGTGACGTCTGCAGAAGGCGCGGCGTGCTGCCCTATGGGCTGGAGTTAAGCGTGGCCGTACAGCTGGGCGACGAGAACAGAGGTTAAACCCATGAAGGCAATTCCGTATGGTCTGCTGGCTGATGTTGGTGTTAGTAGCCACCCTCAGCTGCCTTCGAATAATGCTGGAAGAGGCTGTTCTTGTTTGCAAGGCTAATCGATCTTCACGTGGAGTTGTCTTCTTTGGTCACCCAGGTCTGCGTCTTTCCTGGACCCTCCCAGTGGCTGTGAAACGTTGAATCAGTCTGACAATGACCGAGATGGACACGTGCAGTCGCCTGGTCACTTCTCGCTTGGGGACACCATCTTGGAACCATGCAATTCAATTCAATTTTCGTCGTAGAGGCATTGTCAGATAATGCCTAATACTGGTGGTATGTCTTCTCAAAAAGCCAAGAAAGTGACAGCATCTCACACATAAACAGCAGTGCTTGCACGTGCATAATGTGGCTTGTGCAATGTGTTCAGTCTGAACGGTCCAAAACGAGGTCCTTTTTCGCAAGTTTCCGCTTTTTCTTTTGCTACCAAGCTCAGTAGTAGAGAATCCCGTGCAATTTTCCCACTAACACAACATCGCCCACTTACAGCTGAACCAGAATTCCTAACAATTTGGTTTGACTGAGAAATAAATAACAGTAGCGAACTAATTTTATTGAGCGCCTGTTTTCTCATAGTGATCCTTAACTTTTTGTGAGTAGTGTAGTACAATTTCATATTCACCGTTTCAAAATATTGCGTCGGTTTTTTTCTTTCAATACCGGTTAAATCCAGTGTTCTTCAATTTCTGAAACTAACAATGAATTACTGAAGTAAATTCCCCAAAACTTCACCTTCGATGTCCACGTTATTACTTTTTTTTTTATTTTTTTATTTTTTTATTTTATTTTTTTATTTTTTATTCTCTTTTGGTGATTTTTTTTTTTTTTTTTACATACAATGATACATATAATTTTGTACATTACAGGACATCACTTAACCAAAAGGACAGATCCATATAACCGAAAAACACTTGAACAATCACAACATACATGGGGTGGGAGGATGGGTGGGGGGGGGGGGGGGGATGTTCAGAGCTTGGTGGTCGCAGTATCAGAAGGTTTTGAAAAAAACCCAAAAAAAAAAAAAAAAAAAAAAAATATATATATATATATATAAAAGGGTTACATCAAAACATGCATATACAGGCGCCAATCCTTGTAAAATTTATCTACTGTATTATTTACAACTGCGTTATACTTTTCACAAATAAATCTTTGCTTCAAATTTCTACTAAACGTCTGAAAATGAGGGGTCTTTTTGTTCATTTTGGAAATATATACATGGTGTTTGGCACAGATTACTAACACATCAAAAGCTTTATCGGTGACAACATTGTTCGCAACTCCAAGAAGAACCAGTTCTTTAGACAGTTTTAAATTGTCACAATGGGTGCAGTTCGCCTTTAGCCAATTTACAAATTCTATCCAAAAAGTATGCACTTGATCACACTCCCAAAACATATGTAAAAGGGTTTCTTCATTTCTACCACAAAATGTACACAATGACGTATCCACAATTTTTCGCAAAAATAGAAACCGTTCTGTGGGCAAAATTCTGTACAATAGTCGGTACTGGAACCATCTCAGACAAGTGTCTTTTGTTGTTTTAAAAACATGTTGAAAAATAGCCTTCTTATCTAACAAACAGTCTAAGGATTCAGACCATTTTTGGATACATTTTGGGACCGTAACATGTTCATTCAGCTTTTTGTAAATAAGTTGTGTCTTACCTTTACAAATACATTTCCACACATTGGGCTCTGTCATAATAAAATGTTTATCAAATTCTAAGCCGATTTTTCTCTGATATTTTTTAACAGCCTTGGTACAATACAAAATCTCCTCGCACATTTGGATATTTAATTTTAAATGCATTATAGGATAAGTATCCATTTTGTCCCAAAATATGACCAATCTGAGCAATTCCATTGTCGATCCAGTTTTGAATGTACACTGTCTTTTTATCTCTGCGAATATTAACATTATAATGTAAACATTCTGATACAAAATCGTTAAAGGTTGTAGGGTCACATTTTCCGTGTAGTTTCTTATAATGTTTAAAAACATCGGTCCAAAACGGGTTTTCTATTCTCTGCATCAAAACATTTGCAAATTCCTCTCCTTTCGTATTAATTGTTATAACAGATGGACATGCTTTAGCCAATAATCTTGATATTAATCCAGTAAGACCAACAACTCTTTTTAACCAAACAATTTTTAGAGATGACAGAAAACTTTTCACGTCAACCATCTTTAATCCTCCATCTTCATAGGATTGGGTGACCGTAGTTCTTTTAATTTTATCTCTTTTTCCATCCCAAAGAAATTTGAAAAAAATATTATTTAACTCCATCATAAACTGTTCGTCTGGATCAGGTAAATTCGTAAACAAATGTGTCAATTTGGAAATAGCCAAGGTTTTTAGGACTGTTATTTTACCAAAAGGTGTCAGGTTCCTTCTGGTCCATGAATTCAGAAGTTTTTGAATTTCCTTTAACTTATTTTTATAGTTAAGAAAAACAACCTCGGATACATTTACTGAGAAAATAACACCAAGTGCTTTAAAGTTATCCGGGTTCCAGGTAAAATTCATATCAGGCAAAAATCTTCTTTTGCAAAACTTTAAAGGTCCTAACCAAACTACATTTGTTTTATCATAATTCATTCTCAGACCTGATAGTGATGCAAAAAATTGTAACACTTTTATACTTTCGCAAAATGATTGCTCTGTACCATCAAGAAATAGACTGGTATCATCGGCGAATTGTGACAATAAAATATTTTCGCCAAGAATATTCATACCACAAATCTTTTTGTTCTGGCGTACCATAAGAGACAATATTTCGGCACAAATCAAGAATAAATAAGGTGACAGCGGATCCCCTTGCCGGGTGCCTCGACCTACGTTAAACCATGCTGAATACCGACCATTAACTGAAACACAGGACTTAATTTTGCAATAAAAAGTATAAATCCATCGTTTCATGTCATTTCCAAAGTTGAATTTGCTCAAAGATTTTTCAATAAATGACCAGGCAACACTGTCGAAAGCCTTTTCAAAGTCGACCATCAAAAGTAGGCCAGGTATATTATGTTTATTTGAGTAGAACAGGGTATCATATATTAATCTGACGTTTTCACCAATATATCTTCCCTTCAAGAAGCCTTTTTGATCATCATGAATCAAATTTGGCAAAACACGTTTAAACCGTTCTGCAATGCACGTTGATGCAACCTTATAAACCGTATTTAGCAGAGTAATTGGTCTCCAATTTTTCAAAAGTGTTTTATTTTTTCCCTCCTTTGGAATACATACTATAACGCCCTGTCTCTGAGTCACTGACATTTCTCCTTTCTCAAATCCACAATTTATAGACCGTAACATAAACTTTCCTAAGTCGGAATAGAAAAACTTGAAGAATTCCGCAGTGTACCCATCTGATCCTGGGCTTTTGTCGTTGTTTAATTTTTTAACAGCTTTGAGTAGCTCACATTGAGTAAGTCTACCTTCTAATTGTTTACTCTCATCATCTGTTAATACAGGATGAGCAAGGTTTTCATCAATCTCTTGATTTACCAATTCGGCTTCTCTTGAAGTATATAACTCCTCGTAAAAAGTCTGTGCTTCTTTAACAATCAAGGCATTATCATGAATAACTTCACCATCTTCTTTCTGCAAAAAACACATGGACTTCTGGACAAACTGTCTTTTCTCCAAATTACAAAAATATTTTGTATTTTTTTCCCCTTCTCCAATCCACTTAGCACGGGATCTAATTATCATACCATCCACTTTTTTCTGTCTTATTTGACTTAACTCCTGTCGTGTTTGCTCTAAAAGTTGTATATTATACTCTGTCAAATTGCTTTCCAAAGTGTATATTTGAGAAAGAAGATCTTTTTCTTTTCTGTTATTTTCCTTTTTTTTATATGAGGAATATGAAATGCATTTACCTCTTATTTCCATCAATAACATCTCAAAAAACAACTGATCATCAATCAATAACTGTAAATCATCATCGTCAATCACATCAATATTATCCACATTATAAACAGGTAAAGCATATTGTATCTTTACATCAACAATAACCTTCTTCACTATATTTACAAATTCCATATCTGTCAACAGTGAATTATTAAACTTCCAAAAGGGTCTATCACGTTTAACAACATCAGTTCTAAAACTTACACCAACAATTGAGTGATCAGAATAATAACCTGGTGTAATATCAGCTTTCACAATCTCAAAACCTAACTGCTCTGACACAAGAAAATAATCAAGTCTGCTTCGCTGCGAACTATGGAACCGCCTCCATGTATACTGTCTCACATTAGCATGTAAGGATCTATATATGTCAATGAGATCATACTGCTCCATAAAATCGACAACTTTTCTCCTACTATTGACTTTATAAGATTTGGCCGGGTAGTTTGTATCAACATTGGGGTTTATAACAACATTCCAATCTCCTCCGATAATAATTAACTCATTATCCATCTGCACAATTGTCTCAAACAGTTTATCAAAAAAGGCTTATTACGTTATTACTTAGTTGATATCTGTATTACATATTTTACTGCCTAACATCATAACTTCGGTCTTCTGTCCAATCTATACCAATCCAGAAAAGTTTAAAAAATAAAGATACATGGGTTATTTTGTTTTTTAATAGGTCCATATCGAGTCACATAATCACCCAATAATAAAAAGTTATTTTTTTCTCCTCAAAAAACAACACATCTTATCAAGACAACTGCGCGTCACTTTAGGCAATGGCAAACCCTTAATCGAACTTTGTCTTCATTTTTCTTTTCGTCCACACTCAATCTACTAACTTTTTTTTTATCCCATTCGCTCACTCACTACACTGAGTGACAGACAACAATAACAGTCGTTCAGGGACACAGATTGACTTAATTTGTTTATTTCGTTTCAGGCGACTTCTTTCTTTTCTTGTTTGGCAGGTTGTTAGTGCTTTCCCCTACCTGGGTATCTGCATATGATATACAATCAATCTAAATTAAACGGAGCAGTCTCTGCAAATGACACGGATAGATGACAAAAACTCTGTTAGTGGACTACTCGTTACAAAAACAGCAAGTTGAACTTAAGAATGGATGCTACAACGGGTTTTGGTTTAGTTGTTGTCAACGTCGTAATGTCACATACATAAATATGACATGTACGCAACTTTATATGCCTGGCAAGTAATTGAGCTGCTACATGTGTGCCAAATTTCATTTTTGAGCAGGAGAAAAGCAGAACTTCCTGCGCACATGTGTGTGTTGCCACAAAACCTGCTGTCTGTCATTCAATTTATATAATTAGACCAACCCTCTGAAAACATCTTTAACCTTTTTAGTGGCCATTCTAATTATAGAAGAAGAAGTCTCCAAGTTCTAATATGATGAAATTTGTGTTTGACAGAGTGTTACCATCTGTATGATTGCAGGCATATCATGTGGTTCACAAGCTCTCAACTCCAGCCATTCTGACGATGACTTGACCCAAGTAGACCCGGACCACCATGCTTGCTGTGGCGCCCAGCCCTACGACATCAGAACACACTTCTGCTGTGGAGGCACACTTAAAGGAAGCACATATGAAGGATGTTGTGGAAATGAAACCTATAACCGAGGGTCACACATCTGCTGTGAAGGCCTAATCAAGCCCGCTGGAACTCAGTATCATGGTTGCTGTGGAGCTGAAGTCTTTGATTCTGAGACTCACATTTGTTGCAACGGTACCCTTCAGCCAAGGGGAGCCTATGACAGGTGCTGTAGAAACAAAACATACAGCTCCGTGACACACAAGTGCTGTGAAGGCAAAGTGCAGCCTGGCGGACCGTATCAAGTTTGCTGCGGAACGAAGGTCTTCCATAACCGGATGAAATTATGTTGCAATGGTACGCTTCACGAAAGAAGAGAAACACAAAACAGATGTTGCGGAAATAAACCCTACAACTACAACACACACACCTGCTGCGGAGGTACCCTCAAGACAGCTGTTGGAAATTACCGTGGATGCTGTGAAACCGAACCCTACCATTACAAGACGCACACATGTTGTGATGGCGTTCTTTCCAAAAAAGGAAAATATGATAGGTGTTGTGGAAATGAAACTTACAGCTACTACACGCACACCTGCTGCAGAGGGAAGATCCAACCAGGCGGCTATAACCATGGTTGCTGTGGAGCGCAGATCTACAACTACAGAACACACACTTGTTGCGGAGGTAAGATCCACTCACGTATGACGTATCAGAGCTGCTGTGTAACTGAGATGTACAACAGCATGACACATCTCTGCTGCAATGGCGTTTTTCGCGCAAGGGGAGCAAACAACTCTTGTTGCGGAACCCAGGGCTATAACAGCGCGACACACACCTGCTGTCAAAACAAAATCCTGTTATGGAGCATCGGAGCATACCGGTATTGCTGTGGAAATCAGGTGTATGACTACAACACGCAGCAATGCTGTGACGGCACGGTTCAACCAAAGACAACATACAGCAGCTGCTGTGGAAGGCAAACCTACAATCGCATTACAAACACCTGCTGTGCTGGAAAAATCCAATCAGGTGGACAATATCAACGCTGCTGTGGAACTGAAGTCTATAATCGATACACACACCTGTGTTGCTATGGAACGCTGCAAACCAAAGGGACAAACAACACTTGTTGTGGAACCAAAGGCTACAATACGATGACACACACGTGCTGCAACGGAATTGTAAAGCCTGCCGGAATGTATCATCGATGCTGTGGAACTGGGCTATACGACTCCACGACACAACTTTGCTGTGAGAGTACTCCTCGAGAGAAGGGAACGCATAACTCTTGTTGTTTGAATCAGACCTACAACTCCTACACACATACCTGTTGCAGCGGAAAAATCCTACCAGGTGGGTCGTACCATCGCTGCTGCGAAAGTCGGGTGTACGATTCCAGAACACAACTTTGTTGTGCAGGCACACCTCGAGAGAAGGGAACGCATAACTCTTGTTGTTTGAATCAGACCTACAAAACCTACACACATATTTGTTGCAGAGGAAAAATCCTACCAGGTGGGTCGTACCATCACTGCTGCGGAAGTCGGGTGTACGATTCCAGAACACAATTTTGTTGTGCAGGCACACCACGAGAGAAAGGGACCTACAGTAGCTGTTGTGGGAATCAGGCCTACAACAGTATCACACACAGCTGTTGCGCAGGTATCATTAAGTCAGGTGGAACCTCTTCTGGATGCTGTGGAACGGAGACCTATTCTTACAGCACACAAAGATGTTGTGGATATCAATCAGTCTACAATAGGACCACACACAATTGCTGCAATAACAAAATCCAGTCAGGAGGACCAAATCATGGTTGCTGTGCAACCAAAGTCTACGATTCCAGGTCACACCTATGTTGCTATGGCACTCTTCACCAAAGGGGAACAAACAACGGATGCTGTGGGACTCAGTCCTACAATACAACGACGCACACCTGTTGTAGTGGAGAAATCAACCCCGGTGGTGTCTACCAACGCT
This sequence comes from Littorina saxatilis, assembly GCF_037325665.1. Lineage (NCBI taxonomy): Eukaryota > Metazoa > Mollusca > Gastropoda > Littorinimorpha > Littorinidae > Littorina > Littorina saxatilis. Next base: position 34,626,597 of record NC_090255.1, read on the forward strand.
GCTGCGGAACTAGAGTCTACGATTCCAGAACCAAAATGTGCTGCGGTGATGCCGTGCAAAGTAGAGGAACTCACAATAGCTGCTGTGGAAGGAAAGCTTATACCTCTGCCACGCACACATGTTGCAACGGTAACATTCTTCCAGGTGGTGATTACAGTAAGTGCTGTGTAAACGGGACCTACTTATATAATACACAAACGTGCTGTGCAGGAACACCTCGTGACACTGTGGGATACGTCAGATGTTGCGGAGCTGATGCCTACAACTACAGAACACAACGCTGCTGCGGAACTCAGGTCTACAACACAACATCTCAAATCTGCTGTGGAGACAAAATCCATTTAGGTGGAACGAACCGTCGCTGCTGTGGATTGGAAGCCTACAATTCCAAGATACACCTATGCTGTGGTTACATGCTACGCGAAAAGGGAACAAACAACAGCTGTTGCGGAACTCAGCCCTACAATACAGCATCTCAAATCTGCTGTGGAGGAAAAATCCAGTCAGGTGGAACGAACCGTCACTGCTGTGGATTGGAAGCCTACAATTCCACAACACACCTATGCTGTGGTTACATGCTACGCGAAAAGGGAACAAACAACAGCTGTTGCGGAACTCAGCCCTACAATACAACAACACACCTGTGTTGCAGTTACATGCTACGAGAACGGGGGGCAAACTACGGTTGCTGTGGAACTAAGCCCTACAACAGAACGACACACACCTGTTGCAGCTCTGGCCAGGTCTTTCCAGGTGGATCAAGCTACTATTGCTGCGGAAGTCACACCTACTACAGGTATAATTCCACCTGTTGTCAAGACAACATTCAGCCTGGGGGGTCGAATTATCGTTGCTGTGGAATGAACTCCTATAACTACAGAACCCAGAGCTGCTGTGGAACACAGGTCTACAACACAACAACACACACCTGTTGCAGCTCTAGCCAGGTCCTTCCAGGTGGGTCAAGCTACTCCTGCTGTGGAAGTCTCACTTACTACAGGGATAATTCCACCTGTTGTCAAGGCAACATTCAGCCTGGGGAGTCGTATTATTATAGTTGCTGTGGAATGAACTCCTATAACCGCAGAACACAGAGCTGCTGTGGAACACAAGTCTTCAACACGAGAACACACGGCTGCTGTGGGGGAAAAATTCACTCAAGTGGAACGTATAACAGATGCTGCGGAAGTCACGCGTACAACTACAATACACACACCTGTTGCAGCTCTAGCCAGGTCCTTCCAGGTGGGCCAAGGTACTCCTGCTGTGGAAGTCACACCTACTACAGGTATAATTCCACCTGTTGTCAAGGCAACATTCAGCCTGGGGGGTTGAATTATTATCGTTGCTGTGGGTCACAATCCTACGACTTCAGGACACAAAGTTGCTGCGGAATGCAAAGGCAAGTCTACAACACAACAACACACGGTTGCTGTGGTCACGAACTTTACAACAAGGCGACAGGCAGTTGCTGTGAAATCCAAGCTTACACAAAAGGGGCACAACTGTGCTGCAACGGGAAAGTGCAGGCTGCTGGAAGTAAGAAACATAGATGCTGTGAAACAGAAGTCTACAAGGAAGGTAAAGAGACTTGCTGTGGCGGGAAAGTGCTGTCTATGAAGTCAAGATATCGTTGTTGCGGTGGAACTCAAGTGTACAGTTACGAAAAGCAGAACTGCTGTGACGGCCAGGTCTTATCAGGCGGACAGAAGTACAGCTGCTGTGGAAGCCAAACTTACAAAACCAGGACACACAACTGTTGTAACGGCCAGATCTTAGAAGGTGGACGAAAGTACAGCTGTTGCGGAAACCAGACCTACAAGCTCAAGACTCACACTTGCTGCGGAGGAAAGATTCTGTCAGGGGGAAATGATTATGGCTGCTGTAAAACTCAGCTCTACAATCGCAAAACTCACACCTGCTGTGGTGACCAGCTTAGGTCAGGCAAAATGACCAGTGCTTGCTGTGGAACTCAAACTTACAACACATTGACGCACAGGTGCTGTGGAACTCAGGCCTACGATTACCAGACAGAGAGCTGCTGTGGTGGGCAAGCTTTCAACATAACAACACACAGTTGCTGCAAAGGCAAGATCAAGCCAGGCGGAAGCAACTACCGATGCTGCGGACCTAAAACTTATACAACCAACACGCACACCTGTTGTGGAGGCACAGTCCATGCTGCTGGAAGTGACCATCTTTGCTGTGGACATCAAGTCTATAACTCCTTGTCACAAGGCTGCTGTGGAATTGAAACTTACGACAAAGCGACCCAAACATGCTGTGGCACCGACATTCTGCCTGAAGGGACTAACAACCGTTGCTGCAACGGGCGAGTCCAAATAGGTACCGGCAGCTGCCCAGCGCAACCTGTCACCCCATAAGAACACTGCAACCTTGCACCGGACAGGCACTCTACCTACGGACACTTGATCGGGAAAACGAACGGAACGGACATAAGGACATGGCTATGGATTATAAAGAACATGTAACATTTATTTTTTTCAATAGGACATTCTATAAAACCATTAATAAGTAAATCAAAGTGTAATTCTTAAATTGTAGCATTGGCTTCTTGAAATGGTAGCGAAAAGTAAATAAAGTAAGTGTCAGCAGTCTACTGTGTGTTTTCTTTTGTTATGTTCAGTCACACATGGTCAACGGAGAGGGAATCTAAATTATCGCTAACGACAGTTACTGCATGCTTTTTAATGTCTCAGTGTTTCTGGGCCAATTTTATTGATTTTACTACAGACGTGTTTCTGATATCGCAAGCTTTCCATGCATACGATTTAATTAAATATCTGAGCTCAGTTAAGAAAGTAAGTACATTAAAATCCCTAGCATAAGCCCACCATTTAGCAATCGCCCACCCCCCACTTTGGGCCAAAAGTTCTGCACAGTGGTAACTACCTAGCAAACGCCCACCCTGCGGGGAAAATGTAAGTTTTACGCCCTCACGGCAAAGACATTAGGGGCATGTTACACGGGAAAACCCGGCTTTGTATGAAAATGAAAAATAAAAATGTGGGGGGGGGGGGGGGGATGTAGACGGCTGGCTGCCGCCTGCTAGAGGAGACCTGAAATGGGCTAGGGACCGGGTGGCATCGTCTTGGGTCAGTGCTGAAATGGTTACTTTATTGGCTGTTGGCCGAACGGACACCCGGGCTTCATATTTTTGCATGCGAGAGTGAGGACGACGGGGCCCAGGACGACAGCCTGGATGAGAGCGACGCCGATGCAGAGTTTGAGGGACTGGAATAAGTACCGGTACTAAGACTGAACCTGTTCACCCCAGCTAGGCAGCTAGCAAGATGAGTTCATGTGTTAATGAGTGCTGTTCTTGTTTTTTTCGAGTTTCTCTTCTTTTTACATTTAGTCAAGTTTTGACTAAATGTTTTAACATAGAGGGGGAATCGAGACGATGGTCGTGGTGTATGTGTGTGTGTGTCTGTCTGTTTGTCTGTGCGTGTGTGTGTGTAGAGCGATTCAGACCAAACTACTGGACCGATCTTTATGAATAATGACATGAGAGTTCCTGGGTATGATATCCCCGGACGTTGTTTTTCTTTTTTTCGATACATACTTTTGATGACGTCATATCCGGCTTTTTGTAAAAGTTCAGGCCGCACTGTCACACCCTCATTTTTCAATCAAATTAATTGAAAGTTTTGTAAAGCAACCTTCGACAAAGGCCAGACTTCGGTATTGCATTTTAGCTTGGTGGCTTAAAAATTAATTAATGACTTTGGTCATTAAAAATCTGAAAATTGTATTTTTTTTATATAAAACGATTCAAATTTACGTTCATCTTATTCTACATCATTTCCTGATTCCCAAAACATATAAATATGTTATTTGTGGATTAAAAACTAGCTCTGAAAATTAAAAATATAAAAATTATGATCAAAATTAAATTTCCGAAATCGATTTCAAAACAATTTCATCTTATTCCTTGTCGGTTCCTGATTCCAAAAACATATAGATATGATATGTTTGGATTAAAAGCACGCTCAGAAAGTTAAAACGAAGAGAGAGGTACAGAAAAGCGTGCTATGCAGCACAGCGAAACCACTACCGCGCTGAACAGGCTCGTCAGTTTCACTCCTTTATGCACAAGCGGCGGACTACGGTCATTGTGAAAAAATGCAGTGCGTTCAGTTTCATTCTGTGAGTTCCACAGCTTGACTAAATATAGTAATTTCGCCTTACGCGACTTGTTTTTTCTAAGTTTGTGGGTTTTTATATTTAGTCAAGTTTTGACTAAATATTTTAACATCGAGGGGGAATCGAAACGAGGGTCGTGGTGTATGTGCGTGTGTCTGTGTGTCTGTGTGTGTGTGTAGAGCGATTCAGACTAAACTACTGGACCGATCTTTATGAAATTTGACATGAGAGTTCCTGGGTATGAAATCCCCATACGTTTTTTTCATTTTTTTTTTATAAATGTCTTTGATGACGTCATATCCGGCTTTTCGTGAAAGTTGAGGCGGCACTGTCACGCCCTCATTTTTCAACCAAATTGGTTCAAATTTTGGTCAAGTAATCTTCGACGAAGCCCGGACTTCGGTATTGCATTTCAGCTTGGTGGTTTAAAAATTAATTAATGACTTTGGTCATTAAAAATCGGAAAATTGTAAAAAAAAATAAAAATTTATAAAACGATCCAAATTTACGTTTATCTTATTCTCCATCATTTGCTGATTCCAAAAACATATAAATATGTTATATTCGGATTAAAAACAAACTCTGAAAATTAAATATATAAAACGTATTATCAAAATTAAATTGTCCAAATCAATTTAAAAACACTTTCATCTTATTCCTTGTCGGTTCCTGATTCCAAAAACATATAGATATGATATGTTTGGATTAAAAACACGCTCACAAAGTTAAAACAAAGAGAGGTACAGAAAAGCGTGCTATCCTTCTTAGCGCAACTACTACCCCGCTCTTCTTGTCAATTTCACTGCCTTTGCCATGAGCGGTGGCCTGACGATGCTACGAGTAAAATGGCATTGCGTTCAGTTTCATTCTGTGAGTTCGACAGCTACTTGACTAAATATTGTATTTTCGCCTTACGCGACTTGTTCTTTCTCAGAAAGATTGGGCCTTTTGAAGACAAAATCCAAGTTCAGTTAACGTTTCATTTCCAAAGACGATCGTGTAATTTCTTCCCTGTACAGAAAGAAAGGACTTCATTGGTGTTGAAATTTCGACATTTCATCAAGTTTCTTTTTCCCGGAATTGTGTTGTTATTGTTTGTCATTGCAAAGGTCTGGCGATTTTCTTTTTACTTTATAAAAATGAATGACTATGCTCGTGTTGTTTTCACAAGAGCCAGTCCTTTTCTCTCTCTCTCTCTCTCTCTCTCTCTCTCTCTCTCTCTCTCTCTCTCTCTCTCTCTCTCTCTCTCTCACTCTCTCTCTCTCTGTCTCTCTCTCTCTCTCTCTCTCTCTCTCTCTCTCTCTCTCTCTCTCTCTCTCTCTCTCTCTCTCTCTCTCTCTCTCTCTCTCTCTCTCTCTCTCTCTCTCTCTCTCATGATTGTCCTCGTTGGCCTTCTTTGCTTCAAAGTCCCCTTTTTATATTTAGTCAAGTTTTGACTAAATATTTTAACATCGAGGGGGAATCGAAACGAGGGTCGTGGTGTATGTGCGTGTGTGTGTGTCTGTGTGTCTGTGTGTGTGTGTGTGTGTGTGTGTAGAGCGATTCAGACTAAACTACTGGACCGATCTTTATGAAATTTGACATGAGAGTTCCGGGGTATGAAATCCCCGAACGTTTTTTTCATTTTTTTTATAAATGTCTTTGATGACGTCATATCCGGCTTTTCGTGAAAGTTGAGGCGGCACTGTCACGCCCTCATTTTTCAACCAAATTGGTTGAAATTTTGGTCAAGTAATCTTCGACGAAGCCCGGGGTTCGGTATTGCATTTCAGCTTGGTGGCTTAAAAATTAATTAATGACTTTGGTCATTAAAAATCTGAAAATTGTAAAAAAAAATAAAAATTTATAAAACGATCCAAATTTACCTTTATCTTATTCTCCATCATTTGCTGATTCCAAAAACATATAAATATGTTATATTCGGATTAAAAACAAGCTCTGAAAATTAAATATATAAAAATTATTATCAAAATTAAATTGTCCAAATCAATTTAAAAACACTTTCATCTTATTCCTTGTAGGTTCCTGATTCCAAAAACATATAGATATGATATGTTTGGATTAAAAACACGCTCAGAAAGTTAAAACAAAGAGAGGTACAGAAAAGCGTGCTATCCTTCTTAGCGCAACTACTACCCCGCTCTTCTTGTCAATTTCACTGCCTTTGCCGTGAGCGGTGGACTGACGATGCTACGAGTATACGGTCTTGCTGAAAAATGGCAGCTACTTGACTAAATATTGTATTTTCGCCTTACGCGACTTGTTATATTTAGTCAAGTTTTGACTAAATATTTTAACATCGAGGGGGGAATCGAGACGAGGGTCGTGGTGTATGTGTGTCTGTCTGTGCGTGTGTGTGTGTGTGTGTGTGTGTGTAGAGCGATTCAGACTAAACTGCTGGACCGATCTTTATGAAATTTGACATGAGAGTTCCTGGGTATGAAATCCCCATACCTTTTTTTTCATTTTTTTGATAAATGTCTTTGATGACGTCATATCCGGCTTTTCGTGAAAGTTGAGGCGGCACTGTCACGCCCTCATTTTTCAACCAAATTGATTGAAATTTTGGTCAAGCAATCTTCGACGAAGCCCGGACTTCGGTATTGCATTTCAGCTTGGTGGCTTAAAAATTAATTGATGACTTTGGTCATTAAAAATCTGAAAATTGTAAAAAAAAATAAAAATTTATAAAACGATCCAAAGTTACGTTCATCTTATTTTCCATTATTTGCTGATTCCAAAAACATATAAATATGTTATATTTGGATTAAAAACAAGCTCTCAAAATTAAATATATAAAAATTATTATCAAAATTAAATTGTCCAAATCAATTTAAAAACACTTTCATCTTATTCCTTGTCGGTTCCTGATTCCAAAAACATATAGATACGATATGTTTGGATTAAAAACACGCTCAGAAAGTTAAAACAAAGAGAGGTACAGAAAAGCGTGCTATCCTTCTTAGCGCAACTACTACCCCGCTCTTCTTGTCAATTTCACTGCCTATGCCGTGAGCGGTGGACTACGAGTATACGGTCTTGCTGCGTTGCATTGCGTTCAGTTTCATTCTGTGAGTTCGACAGCTACTTGACTAAATATTGTATTTTCGCCTTACGCGACTTGTTATATTTAGTCAAGTTTTGACTAAATATTTTAACATCGAGGGGGAATCGAAACGAGGGTCGTGGTGTATGTGCGTGTGTCTGTGTGTCTGTGTGTCTGTGTGTGTGTGTGTGTGTGTGTAGAGCGATTCAGACTAAACTACTGGACCGATCTTTATGAAATTTGACATGAGAGTTCCTGGGTATGAAATCCCCGAACGTTTTTTTCATTTTTTTGATAAATGTCTTTGATGACGTCATATCCGGCTTTTCGTGAAAGTTGAGGCGGCACTGTCACGCCCTCATTTTTCAACCAAATTGGTTCAAATTTTGGTCAAGTAATCTTCGACGAAGCCCGGACTTCGGTATTGCATTTCAGCTTGGTGGCTTAAAAATTAATTAATGACTTTGGTCATTAAAAATCTGAAAATTGTAAAAAAAAATAAAAATTTATAAAACGATCCAAATTTACCTTTATCTTATTCTCCATCATTTGCTGATTCCAAAAACATATAAATATGTTATATTCGGATTAAAAACAAGCTCTGAAAATTAAATATATAAAAATTATTATCAAAATTAAATTGTCCAAATCAATTTAAAAACACTTTCATCTTATTCCTTGTCGGTTCCTGATTCCAAAAACATATAGATATGATATGTTTGGATTAAAAACACGCTCAGAAAGTTAAAACAAAGAGAGGTACAGAAAAGTGTGCTATCCTTCTTAGCGCAACTACTACCCCGCTCTTCTTGTCAATTTCACTGCCTTTGCCATGAGCGGTGGCCTGACGATGCTACGAGTAAAATGGCATTGCGTTCAGTTTCATTCTGTGAGTTCGACAGCTACTTGACTAAATATTGTATGTTCGCCTTACGCGACTTGTTTTTCGTTCTCCTTCACTACTACTCACACGACCTAACTTACATGCTTTCGGGGTTTGTATTCACTCAATTACACAATTACTTTGTGCAAAGGGGTCTATCCGTAGCAAACGCCCTCAATTTTGCCCTAAATCAGTACACAGGGGGGGGGGGGGGGGGGGGGGGGGGAGGGGGGGTTGGGCTTATGCTAGGCAATTTACGGTAATACGTTCACCGAATAAGGCCCATGAACATAGTTTGAGTAATTTACTGCTCAACGCGTGTCCATGATAGACGATTCATTGTACTTTTCTATATAGATATGTGACCTTTTGAGTCTATTTTCTCTCAAAAACAAATGTCATAATAAAGTAAAAGGTAACGTCCATTGTCATCATATTTTCAACAAAAAAAAGAAGATTTACTTCCTCGAGTAGACAGGTACATAAGCACTTATAAAAAACGCTGGCGCTGGACCCGAGTACTCTTCAGACTGGCTCGCTCCCCCAGTATGAAAGTTTTTGTCTTGTGCACGTGGATTTAAAAAAAAAAAAATTTAAATTTATTTTACACAATTAAAAAAATGATTAGAGTAAAATAAAACATTAAAACGTTCATAATAAACAATAGTAAACAAGAATTTAACCCCCAAAAAACACAAAAAACATAGACCGCCCATACCGGGAATCGAACCCGGATCACTTTGGCCATAGTCGGACGTGCTACGACAACTTTACTAGAGTTGTGCGCCTTGAATCACTGTGTGTCCCTGTCGCTCTCTCTCGTGCTCTCTGTCTCTCTTTCAGTCTCACCGAGACCAAATCCCCACCCGCTGGCTGGCTTGCAAATCGTCTCGCATGCGATACGCATGCTTTTCTCGTCACTGTGTGACGTGTTCGGCGGTTCTATGAGCCGAACGGCAGTTCTATCCCACCGCGAATTGCGCCCGCCGTTAAGAGTCGTTTTTGGCTCACGTAAGTGTAGCCTATGCGATGATAAACTTTGTCTGTCTGTGCGTGCGTGCGTGCGTGCGTGCGTGTGTGTGTGATAGAAACTTTAACATTTCCGAGTCTATGGATAAAGCTCGCATAAGAAGATTACGTCTCGGTCAAAAGTGTTTGACGTGTGTGATAGAAACTATTTGAAGACGTCACATTATGACGTAAGAGGGTTGGACGTCACGCAAAGGAATTACTGAAAGTCTCGGTCATTGTTATTGTGAGCGGGCCGAGACTAATTGGCAGATCCAGGGTCTCCCTTTCTTGCACAGTTTCACCTATGCTTACTGTGTGTGTGTGTGTGTGTGTGTGTGTATGTGTGACAGAGTGATTGAGTTTGTGTTACTGTTTGTCGATTTCTTACGTGAGCCTTGAAGGCTTCGCCTCTTGTTGTGATTTATTTCGCATTTAGGTCCCAGGTAACATGAAGTTTTAATACGATCAATCGGACCTATTATCAAGTTAGTGTATCAACTTTTGAACGAACTGCGCCCAGTAGTTTCCCAGCAAAAAGC
>NC_090255.1:34638742-34650216 GCF_037325665.1 Littorina saxatilis
AACATATATATAACGTGTATTATCACCTATCAATAACGAAACCATACTAAATTAAACAAGAGGCGAAGCCTTCAAGGCTCCCTTAAAAAATCGACAAACAGTAACACAAACTCACTCACTCCGTCACACACACACACATACACACACACACACACACACACACACACACACACACACACACACACACACACACAAACACACACACACACACACACACACACACACACAGAGTTAAAACTAACGCAACATATCAACTCCATGTATATTTTTCAAAAGAAGGCAAACAAGACCGCACAAACACACACGCACACACACACTGACACACTTTTAAATTGCATCAGTATAAGTATCATGGCAAAAGCTTATCTACAATCAATAACCTACCCTAGAGGTTGCGTATCAAGATAATATATTCTTGGAATTGTCATACGACTAAGAGTTAAGAATGAGAATAAGAATAAGAATACTTTATTATCCCATAGAGAAATTCAGGCGTGGTACATAACAATAATACAAACAAGACATTGATTTTACATAAAACATATAGCACTATATACTGAACAGGGCAGGTTATAAAAAACCCACCTCCCACATACCTATCTGGACATTCCTTGCATTGTGCTTGCGCATTCAGACATGAACACATCCATGTCTCACTTACACATCGCACACATGGACATTCTTATACGCTCAACTTACCCATTCACACATGGACATTCGACCACGCTCCACTTACACATTCTTATACGCTCCACTTACACATTCACACATGGACATCTTTAAAGCACTGCGCTTACATATTCTCGCACATCTACGCGTATAACGAACTATGGCTAAACATCATTGCAAAATATCATAGCATTCAATATATCACAGAAAATATACGGTTTTACATAAAACCAAAGTTAAAGATGTGGACGTCACGATGGTCCCACTCAGACACGTTCACATGGGGTTATTTTTCCTGGTCCTCGCACTCCGAAGTCTATACTTTCCAGTGACACGTTGTCCTGCTGGCCACCAGCTCCGCGTGCTTGGGCATGAACGGTCACCAAGAAGACCATTGACCATTATCTCTCATATACTGGCTGTATAAAAGGTATTAAGGTCAATGACAGAACGTTGCAAGCCTCTGGAGCAAATTTTTGATTAGTGCTTTTGTGAACAAGAAACAATTGACAAGTGGCTCTATCCCCTCTCCCCCCTTTCCCCGTCACGATATAACCTTCGTGGTTGAAAACGACGTTAAACACCAAATAAAGAAAGAAAGAATGACAGAATAACCATGTTCTTCCTCACTGCAGCCCTGGGAAACTTTTTAATCCTCTCCCACTCAATTATCGGGATGTTCCTGTGGTGGCACAACCTCTTGTTTAGAGTACACTATGCACTATGTCTTGGTATCAGAGAGTTGTAATGTTGACATGTAAGGACGTCCTTTCCTGATTGTAGCTTGCCCGTCGTAAATCAGCAGTAGATCTGAGGGTACTGTGTTCATTTGGAAATCTACCACCAGCTTATCTGTATTTTTCACTGCAGACACTAAGCAATAGGTAGCTGCCATGTGGCCACTTTTTCCACTGCTGTTCTGTCTTATACTTTTCATCAAGACTTGTCACCATGCCGAGTGGATCTACATTCGGAAGTCTTCATGTGGCTGAGGCATATCTGACATAGCGTTGATCTTGTTGTAGCTTATCCTCCTTTCTGAAACAAAAGGCAAAATGCGATTAGTTGTGATGACTACAACCTACACAAATATAAACAGTGTTTTGATACTGAATAGTCGGGTTATACAGGCCTGCATGGTTCTTAAAATAATTCTGACGGTCAATACAGCCAACACACTATTCACAGTCCATTTTGATGAGCAACTGAGGTACTCTCTGATGGTCTTGTTTGAGTGATAACGATCAACTCAGAAAATCAACAAAAAAAAAGAGACTGCCAACGTTCCAAACTTCAGAATAAAAAAACCAAGAAAGGTAGGTTGTTGGAACGTTTGTTATTGACAAATATATCGACCCAACGGTCTTTTGAGTGCACAGACAAACAAATAAGTTTTCGTTTTTGTTTGTCTGTGCTCTTAAAAGACCGTTGGGTCAATATCTTTGTGAATGTATTTTTTTTGTCAATAACAAACGTTCCAACAACCTACCTTACTTGTTTTTTGATTCTGATCAACTCAGGAGGAAGAAATTAACAGAGGAAAAAAGAAACCATTAACATTAACCGCAGACAAATACAGAATCTTATGTACCATTATGTACAACAAAATTCCACAGCAAGCTTTCTTTGGACGACTGTCGTTGTCTCAAAACTCGCATTCTACCTACTCTCCAACAGCAAACAGTACAATCAAAGAGAGGAGTCTGGAATGAAACGCGATACAGATCTAGGTAGATCTAGTATTAAAAAAAACCCTATATTTATTCAAGGAAGTTTTACAGACAGAACCATGACAGAGCATGTTTTGAAACTGAAGCAAAATCGTAATAGTTTTGACTTTGAGGACAGATTCATTTCATTTCCTTTTTTCTGCATGTTCGAATAAATGATGGACAGTTTTATACGGGCAGAGTAAACTTGAGACTACTGCAAGTCTTGAAAATCGAACCAAGAACAAAGACATCCAAACATTACAGACACTCTAGATCAACTCATTTCACTAGAGGTGACTGCATAGCACTGTGTTTGACATCCGTGTCTGCTGAAAAAAAAAAGAAAAAGAAAACCGGATTATCAGTAGGTGACACGTTGTAAGAGTGGGAGACACTAGATATGGCTGCACTTATCGGGGACACGACTGCCAGATCGACACTGCGCTTTCCACAGCTCTTCCTCGCGCAGACATTGGAAAAACGCTGTGCAGATCTCCCTGTAGGAGATCTCCCTTTGATATCTTCTTTATCTATTTTTTGGGAGCTAATAAACCGAACAATGTGAAATCGTCTTCCCCGAATCGGCGAATGCAGAAGTGAGAACTGAAAAGTGAATCTATACCACAATCCTTCACGCGACCTGACCTCATCTTGACCCCTGACCTGGTCTACAATCCACACACGACACAAACCAGTCACTTGCTTCTACCCCCTCAACCCCCCCCCCCCCCCCCACCACCACCACCACCCGTTTTCTTTGGATACACGCTTTAACTAAACACATGCCGACAAAATGTTGATCATTGCTTCAATACTTTGAAGATGGTGCTTGAAAAATAACCAGAAGAAATGAGTATTTCGGTGTTTAGTCAAATGTTAAAGTATTTACCACATCCATCCATACAGACAGACACACGAACGCACAGACAGACAAAGTTTACCGTCGCATAGGCTACACTTACGTGAGCCAAACACCACACTATCTTCTGGACACGAATCACCATAATCACATCATAACAAAAACGTCGTTCTAATCACTGTACAAAAAGCATAACAGTTACTTACAAGACAATAACAATCTTAATCTAAATGTAGTCCAACAGACATCACCTTAAACCGTTTTAATTAATTGTCTTATGCTGTCTCCAAGTATTTAGGTCGTTAAACAACGAGAAAGAAAAACAACTTCCGCAGATGCCAACGATCAACTGTAAAGATCTATAATATTTAAACAAAACTTAGCTCTTTGACCAATATAAATGACTAACAGACCTGCACATTCACTAATTGCGAAATAAGGTTGATCCACATGAACTGATAGCAATTGTATAACTCGTTTGCAACTTATTAACGGTTGTGAATCTCTTAATTTTTCTTAAAGGAAAAACTCCAGTAGTTGTTTTTACTGGTTACCCATCATTATCCGGGTTAATGTGCTCGTGATCATGATAATGATCGCTTGCACGAGAAAGAATGTACCTTTCATAAACATTCTGTACACGGTACAACGCACTGTCTCCCGGTCAAAGATAAGCAGCTTAGCAGTCTCACTTTATTCAAGAATGTGCCAGGGATGGCCAAATCGATTGATTGAAATCGTCCGCCCGACCACCAAGGGCGAGTTAGAAAACCGCAGGGCTAGTAGAAACCGCCTGGCAGCTCGCCCGACTGGCCAGTAAACATTCTGGTCAAATGCAAAACTGTTGGTTGTAGTATCGAGTTTTAAAGCCATCAAAAACACTGCGGATGCAGGAACATCTGAGTTATTTCCGAACATCGTGCATTGTTTGCAGAATTAATTTTGTGACTGACGCCTTTGTCACTACGCAAAACATATCCATCAAAACAAATGAGAAATCCCGCGTTGCACACACAGTAGACAGGCTGTTGATTTTTGGTCTGGGTGTCCAACATCTTGAACACACGGCCAGTACCGTAACTGGCCTTGATACGGATCGATCCAAGGGGGGGCAATCTCAGTAATCTCAAAGAGGGAAATCCAAACGCAATCCGCTTTGTTCGATTTTATGGGCTTGGACGATAGAGAAAAATAAGAAAAGCAAAAGCTGGAGTAAAACTGGACGAAATTGCTATCAAGAACGCAGAATTGATTTTTTCTGAGTTTTTTTTTTTGCCGTAAGCGCCATGTTTATCGGAGCAGGAAACTCTTCCAGAGTGAGGCCCCTTTGTTTTTGTTGGTTTCACTGCGGCGGCATTGTGAACAGCAGTTATGAGAAATTCAGAGCTTCAGTTTTTACTCTACACAGGAACCCACAATGGTAAGTTTTCGCTCTTCTCCTTTCTCAATTGAGTGCCAATGATCATTATGGTTCTTTATCATTCATGTCATTTGGCTCTTTTTCATTCGACAGGTTTTGCAAGAAAATTGTGTTGACTGCAATGATTACGGCCGTCCCTCTCTGCTCTTTCACACGCGTGTTCGTTATTTGATTTCAGCAACACAAACCAGTAGCATGTTCCCTAGACGCAGCAATTATCATCTTGGTGTAGACTGATCGACCACTGAATGAAACAAGCCCATCTTTGCATTCACCAGACCACCATTATCAGATTATGTCCAAAATATATTACCAGTCAGCCAGCAACTTAAGTAATTGGCCCGCAGACTCCCAACACCCCCCCCCCCCCACCCCCACCCCCTTCCAGAAAACGTACCAATTAGATATAACCAGAGATTCGTTATCGGATCTATGATATAACTTATACATTGACAATTGTTCAGTTCAAATCTGTTGTTTGAAATTCTTCATTGTGCACTGAAAATCTTTTTCGTTTTCTTCTTTTTTATGTGTAATGAATTCATTAACACCAGCTTAACTATATCATATCACAGGATGAAACCACATCATCTTCTGCAAAAAGGGTGTTACAGTCACCATCTGGACATACACCACAATCAAAACGCCAGGTAATACACTTATATATATAATGCATGGTGTAAATTACTTTAAATGCTGTTGGTGTTCTTTGCATTCCTCGTCCAGGTCGTTTCTTGGAAAAATAAAAAAGTCGCCATATGCAAGTGTTCTGTTTTTGTTCTTTTATTTTTTTTTATCTTGTCTGAAAGTAAATCTTACTTAGATCTTAGGGAGAGGGGTAGTTACGGTACTGGCCGTGTGTTCAAGATGGGTGTCCAATTGGATTGATGCACTTACACCTTGTAAAAGTCACAGCGAATCTGTGGTGATTTTACATGATGGTTTTACACTGGAAAGCAAATCTTTTAAAACAGGTCACTCTATGCAAGTTAGTATAAACAGGCTGTTGATTTTTGGTTTGAGTGTCCAAGTGGAAAGATGCTCTTGTACCATGTAAAAGCCATGGCGAATCTGTGGTGAATTTACATGATGGTTTACACGGATAAAGCCCCAGAGAGGGGATGACGCCTCGATGCATTGACGTCAAAACTTCTTGTAGTAGTCTAATTGTGCGACAAACAAACAACCGTGTTTGTGTGCGTGTGCGCGTGTGTGTGTGTGTGTGTGTGTGTGTGTGTGTGTGTGTGAATTCTCTGTCCCGTTGGGTGAGCATCTCTCTCCGTAGCTGTTGACAGAAAATTAACGCAAGTTTTATCAATGTAACTCAAAACATAATCGTGTGTGTGTGTGTGTGTGTGTGTGTGTGTGTGTGTGTGTGTGTGTGTGTGTGTGTGTGTGTGTGTGTGTGTATACTGTGTATATGTGTGTGTGTGTGTGCCTGTGTGCGGGTGTGTGAATGTATGTGTGTGTGTGTGTGTGTGTGTGTGTGTGTGTATTTGTGAGTATGTGAGTGTGTGTGTGTGTTTGGTGTATGTACGCGCGCGTGTGTATGTGTGTTTGTAAGTGTGTGTATGTTTGTGTGTGTGTGTTTGTGTGTTTGTGAGTGTGTGTGTGTGTTAGTGTGTTTGTGAGTGTGTGTGAATAGAATAGAATAGAATAGAATATAGAATAATGTTTATTGTCATGAACCAGTAAAGTTATTGACACAACAAACAACAAATAATAATAATGCATTATACAATACTAAAACAATCCGTAACAAATTTGCCAAGACGAACTTGAACTTCGTCTTCTAAAAATAAGTTACTTGGATTTTTGTTAGCATAAATGTGTGTGTGTGTGTGTGTGTGTGTGTGTGTGTGTGTTTGTGTGTGTGAGTGTGTGTGTGGATTCTACTTTTTGTGTGTCCCCTTTGCACCTCAATCGCTAACATTTAATGTCGTTGTTTTTTCCCTCTCTTTAAAGTGCTCACAAAACACATTGTGACCGTTTCATTGGACACTTGTTTACCAGGGCCCATATTCAGGAAGAATCCGACGGTGGTTTTGTCGGTACGAAACAGAAAACTTCCGATAACCCCCTGTCGTGGAATTCACGAAGAACCGATAGCGCCTATCGTAGGCACTGTCATACGATAAAGTTAGAGGAGCCTATCTCTACTGATACGCACTGTTGTTACGATAACTTTGATTTCAAGATTGCGACTATCAGTTTGCAGCGTTACCGGGAAAGAAGAAATATTCTAAGACATACGATTTGGGGGGACAGGATACATAAACAAATTCCTATTCTGCATGCATGATATTTTGCAGTGGACTGTTGACGGATGTGATAACTGACAACATTCAGTTTGCGAACAGAATGGGTGCCTAGCCTCTTGTCTCGCAAGTGATACTCGCGTTGCGGTTTCACGCGTCTGGTGCATATGCAGGGGTGCGTTGCATAGGCAGAGCGCCACAGAACGTTTGCGAACGTTTGCTATGCAACGCATAGTTTTGTTGTGGCGCTCGCGAGCGTTAGCAAGCGCTCGGTACGAGTACCGTTGTCCGGGGACACTGAAGCGAAACAATCGCGAGCGCTCGCCGAAAATGGTCTAGGAAACGGGGGTTTGCGGGGAGCATTCTGTAACGTACCTGAGAGGTGGCACGCCACACACTATTGCACTGTACTGAGCTTTCCGGTTGACTCTCTCTCTCTCTCTCTATCTCTCGCTCTTTCTTCCTTTCTTTCTCTCTCTCTCACTCTCACACACACACACACACACACACACACACACACACACACACACACAAACACACACACACGCGCGCGCGCAAACACACATGTACATAAATACATGTGTGTATTTGCGTGTGTGTGTGAGTGTGTATGTGTGTGTTATTGTGTGTTTTAAGTGTGTGTGTGTGTGAGTGTGTGTGTGTGTGAGTGTGTGTGTGTGTGTGTGTGTGTGTGTGTGTGTAAGGTTGTGTGTTTGTGAGACAGTGTTTGTGCGCGCGTGTGTGTGTGGGTGTGTCTGTGTCTGTGTATCTGTCTGGGTGTATGTAAGAGCAAAAGAATAGAATAGAATAGAATATAATTTATTGTCATCAACCCTTAAGGATATTGACACAAGTTGTACAATAAATGAATGGATAAATAATGTACAAATTATTTCATTCAATATTGAAACAATTAAAAACAAAGGCTCCAAGCAATTTTTGAATTTTTTCGTCTTTTTTAAATAACATATCGCTTGGTTTCCTTAAGTCACAGTTTAATACTTCTTCTTCTACTAACTTTTTTCTAATATTGTTAAATTTCTTGCAATTATCTAGTGCATGTGTGTGTGTGTGTGTGCGCGCGTGTGTGTGTGTGTGCGTGTGTGCGTTAGTATGTATGTGTGTGTTGAGGTGTGTGTGTGTGAATGTGTTTGTGTGTGTGGTTGGGCATGTGTGTGTGTATATCTATATATATATATATACGACTTGTGTCTGTGTGTGTGTCTGTGTGTCTGTGTATCTGTGTATTTGTGTATTCGCCATGCACGGCCAAAGTTCTCGATGGATCTGCTTCAAATTTGGTGGGCTTATTCAGAGAGACCCCGGACACAACCTCATCGATGAGATATTTCAACACGTGCTCTCAGCGCGCAGCGCTGAACCGATTTTGGTTCCACCTCAGCTATTTTGGTTCCACCTCAGCTACCCGGGCCCCCATACCGACACACCATAGCCGCTACACCACATCACAACGTTCTCGGTGGATCTTTTTCAAATTTGGACACCGTATTCAGCTACACCCCGGACACAATATCATCGATGAGATATTTCAACACGTGCTCTCAGCGCGCAGCGCTGAACTGATTTTGGTTTTTGTGTTCATTTCACCATTATAAGTAACTCTTCCTTATCTTCTCCAGTGTTTGGCGTTTATCTCCCTTCCTTCGTGTGGCTTTCCCGTTTGTAAGTTACTATTACTATTTTTAGAATGTCACTGCGCTGTCCACAACGCTTCCCTTGCACCCGTAAGTTGTTCTTACTGTCAAAGTGAAAAGGTCGAATCAATTTATAGCCACGCGAAAAATACACTCTCACCTATCTCTATATATTTATAGATACAGATATGCATATATATATACGGCTTCTCTGTGTGTGTGTGTGTTTTTGTGTGTGTGTGGGCAAAAACCTGTGTATTGTAGAGTTCTGTTTGTGATGTGCTCTGGCGGCTTTTGTCTGTCTGTATGTTCTGGCATGTGAGAAGCCACAGCAGATAATATAGGGCTAAGAAATAAGCTCTAAAATTCTCAATCCCGTTTGACAGGACTTCGCCTTCAAAGGTGATTGTGGTGAACCGCCACACTGTCTGTCTCTGTCTCGCGCCGTTCACCCCAAATTCCCGTTTCTGAGTTACTATTTTTAGAATGTCACTGCGCTGTCCAGAACGCTTTTCTTGCACCCGTAAGTTGTTCTTACTGTCAAAGTGAAAAGGTCGAATCAATTTATAGGCACGCGAAAAATACACTCTCACCTATCTCTATATATTTATAGATATAGATATACATATATATGTTCTGCGCGAACTTAGAATCCGGTTTCATTCTAGAATGGACCGGGTCCAGGTTGGAATTCTAACCCTGCGCAAGTACAGGGGTGCCATTCTAGAATGAAACCCTTGTTGCTGGTCCATTCTAGAATCGGCCGTGCGCAAGGTTGGAATTTGGGTCCAAGTTGGAATAGTCATTTCAGTTAGACTATCACACAGCCAAAGCCACAAATGTGGATTTTCTGTTTGTTTTTGTTTTTTGTGTGTTTGGTTGGGGTTTTTTTCTCGGGTTTTTTACACTTTACTCAAAGACATCGTGAATTGGGATTGTGATGTTCTGAAAGTGATTTAATACGATTTTGCGAGACACTCAGCACTGATCGCTACGAACGGAAATTTCCGGACTGACAGTGTTTTGCCGATCTCGCTTGTAACTTTTAATCTTATTCATATACATGAAGTTGGTCTTCTGAATTGTGAAGATATAATGTCAACTTTTTTTTAAACCTGTGACAACAGCTCTATAACTCACTCTGTCCTTCTGTTGGTCTGTCTGTCGGTTAGTCGGTCTGACCGTCTGTCTGTCTGTCTGTCAAAAAAATTGTCAAAAAACCGGACATTTCCGAGAGGGAGACAGCGCTGACATTGCAAGCGGCCGCAACCGGCTCTCATCACAAAAACAACTGCCCTGCAAACAATACCGCCCTGGTAGTCCCCCTTGCTATGGTCTGCCTTTGTTTATTGCGTACTCAGGAGTGTCAACTTTCTTGACATGACATGACATCGCAAGATCGCCAAAGGATTTTTTTCAGGGGTAGACAAATCAGCCCCATTTTATCAAAGGGAAGGTGCAGGTGGAGATAATTCAAGGGAAGACAACTCTGTCTTACCTACAAACATTACGGCCCCCTTTATTCAAGGGTTTCATTCTAGAATGGCACCCCTGTACTTGCGCAGGGTTAGAATTCCAACCTGGACCCGGTCCATTCTAGAATGAAACCGGATTCTAAGTTCGCGCAGAACATATATATATAGATATACGGCTTTTGTGTGTGTGTGTGTGTGTGTTTGTGTGGGCAAAAACCTGTGGATTGTAGAGTTCTGTGTGTGATGGGGTCTAGCGGCTTTTGTCTGTCTGTATGTTCTGGCATTTGAGAAGCCACAACAGATAATATAGGGCTAAGAAATAAGCTCTAAAATTCTCAATCCCGTTTGACAGGACTTCGCCTGCAGAGGTGATTGTGATGAACCGCCACGCTGTCTGTCTCTGTCTCGCGATTCACCCCGGCGAAGCCGGGTATTCCTCTAGTATATATATATATATGCGTGTGCATGCTAATGTGGGTGAGTGATTGCGCGTGTGCGCATGTGTGTGTGCATACATGTTTATATGTGTGTGTCTGTGTGTGTGTGTGTCTGTGTGTGTTTGTATGCGCGCGCACGCGCGTGTAATTGTGCGAGTATGTATGTGTGTGTGTGCGTGTGTGCGGTAAGTGTGTGTGTTCGTGTGCGTGTGTGTGTGTGTGTGTGCGCGCGGGTGTGTGCGTGTGTGTGTGTGTGCGTTAGTGTATGTGTGAGTGTCTGTGTGCTTGTGCGTGTTTATGTGTGTTCGTGTGCGTGTGTGTATGTGCACGTGTGCACGTGTGTGTGTGCATGTATGCTAATGTGTGTGAGTGAGAGCGCGCGTGTGCATGTGTGTGTGTGTGTACACATGTGTGCGTGCGTGTGTGTGTGTGTGTGTGTGTGTTTGTGTGTATGTACGTGTGCACGTGTGCATAGTGCTTTTAGTTATGCGCTATAGAAATCTCCTTAATAAATAAATGTATGTGTGTGCATGCTAATGTGTGTGAGTGAGTTCGCGCGTGTGCATGTGTGTGTGTGTGTGTGTGTGTGTGTGTGTGTGTGTGTGTGTGTGTGCGTGTGTGTTGTGAGTTGGTGTGTGCACGCGTGTGTGTGTGCGTTAATGTATACGAGTGTCTGTTAAGAGTGGTGTGTGTGTGAAAGTATATGTTCGTGTGTGTGTGTCGGGGGGGGGGGGGGGTGTTTGAGGGTGTGTGTGTGTGTGTGTGTGTGTGTGTGTGTGCGTGTGTGCGTGTGTGTGTGTGTCTGTTTATATGTGAATATATGTGCATGTGTGTGAGAGGGTGTGTGTGTGTGTGTGTGTGTGTGTGTTGTTTTTTCACGAGATCGAACTTATGATTAAAAAGGCTGACGACCCTAAACATTCACAGAGAGAAGAATGCGTGCAGAAAGTGACCCTTTTGATAAGGCATAAGAGAGAAAGAACTCTCTC
>NC_090255.1:34650416-34665416 GCF_037325665.1 Littorina saxatilis
CTCTCAGTTGAATAATATGTATGTGTTGCTTTCTTGCAAATAAGATTCAGTTATAATGAGCAAAGGACAATCAACAAAATACCAGAAGTCCAAAGGTTTGAGGCAAATAAACTTTTTCTTACTGTTTCTTTTGGACGATCAAAATGGACCACTCTAAATTTACGTCTTCCAATATGCATTACTTATGGCACCACCCAGTATGCTCTCCAGCAAAAGACAGCAAACATTTTTTCTTGCAACCAAATTTGTATTCATAAAGCAATCATAAAACAATGATAATGATCACATAAAACCATATTAATTTTTGCTGTTAATGACAGGTGTGTACTTATATTAAATCGGGGTATTCAAAAAGGCTTGATCAGGTCGAGTATATATTTTTCTCGTGTCTTTCAGGTTCCAAACTACATATGCTGAGGACACAGCCTGAGCCACGTGAAGAAGACGTTCCACTGGAAGGGATGGATCAGGAACCCCTAGACGACGACCCAGATGTTGATCTGGACTGCACTCCACTGGAGTTCAAGGCAGTTCTTGTGGATCTCACAAATAAACAGGTGACGCCACAACAAAAATCAGTTTCCCAAGCTGCTAAACAGCTGCTTATGACACCTGTACTGGTTGATGAGTTCCTCAGGAAAGTCTATGGCTTCATGCTGCGAAAGATTCTGGCCCTCTCATCCGCAGAGAAAGTTGACAGCAGACTGATAACCATATTTTATTCAGAGTGTCATGCTTTTCTTTCTTCCAGGCAATACTTTGTCCTCTGCCGTTTCTTGTTTGGTTGTGAAGCTGCTGTTACCGATGCGAACTTCTTGGTTGCTCACGCACTGGTGTTGAAAGTCCGACAACTCGTCGTCCACCAAGAAGCCAGAAGAAGACAACCAAACGTTCCTGGCACTGCAGAGAAGTCGAACATCAGACTACAACCAGACCTCTCCGATGCACCAGACTGCAGGGCCAAGGTGCGCCACGTAGCCGGATATTGTATTGCGAAACTGCGCGAAAGGAAGCGGAAAGCTCTCATGAATAATATATTTAATATCATATTCTTACTCCGAATCACATTAGCATTGAGTCACCTGAGATGCTTATCACTGAAAAACGCTTACCCGGCTAAAGAATTTAAAGGGAAGCAACCCCATCACCAAAACGAAAGTGAAAGTAGCTTTGGTAATGGGCCAGTACACCGGGAGTTACCTCCCATACGGGTGTATGCCACGTCACTTCCTCTAGGAACACGTGCCTATTATCATACGTCTTTTTCACCTCGGAGAGGACGGTTCACTTTTTGACGCTCTGTGGCTGACCTTGTGTGTTTGAGTGACACCCGCCGGCCACGTTACCCAGCTTGTCTGCTCGCCTTGCCTACAGTTTGGTGAGCTCGTTCCCGTTTGTTGTTGGTTGTTTGCGCTGTTTCGTTACTGTACGTTGTCCGTTTTTTACGGACTTGTGTGTCAGTGACTTGCGTGTTTCGCCATTTTGTTGTGTGAGTTAGTTAGCTAACTCGTGTGACTTTGCTAGTAGCTCTGCGTGCCCTCTTTCTGTTTGGGCAAGTGTAGCTTTAGTATTTTGTTGACGCGTAAGCGTGTGTGTTTACTGTGTTTTCAGTCGTTTTGACTTACGTTTCAGTAAATCTTTTTACTTTGCCACGTGTTGTTGACGTTTGTGTCAGTGTCTTGCGTGTCGCCATTTTGTTGTGTGAGTTAGTTTTCTAGCTCGTGTGACTTTGTTTGTAGCTCTCCGTGCCTCTGCTTGTGGGGCAAGTTTAGCTATAGTATTTTGTTAACGCATTAGTGCGTGTGTTTACTGAATTTTCCAGTCGTTTAGACTTATGTTTCAGTAAATTTTTTTTTTTCGCGTTGCCACGTGTTGTTGTCAACATGTCTGATTCAGACAAGCGCCGTGGCAAGTCGGACCCCAAGGGGAAAATTAAGGCTAAGTCTTCCTCTTCCAAAGCAACGTTACTTGTTACAGACCAAGAGCGTAACACTTTGTTGGCTGTACCAATTTCGGCGCCTAGCGCTGTTACTACTTCTGCTTCTTTTGCGGCGCCTAGCGCTACTGTTACTTCTGCACCTGTCTCTACATCGGAGACTTCGTCTTCTTTGTTAGCACCTGGACAAGGTGCGTTGGTTTCCTCTCTGTTAAAGTCACTGGTTCCAGAAATCCGCAGCTTGGTGCAGGCAGAATTTCAGCGTTCCGTCGCCAGCAGTTCGGCGTTTCCGGCATCTGGCAGTGACGTCCGGGCATTGGCTTCCGTGTCTTTGTCCTCCACTTCCGGCTTGGAGCAGCGTCCTCCCTCTTCAGCGTCGGTTGGTAAGCAGAGCTGGTCCGATAGCCCTCGTGAGGCGCCTGGACGTTCTCCTTCGGGGGACAGCTCTTTCGCATCGGGTCACGACCGATACCTTGCTGATCTTTCATTTCCGGCGATAACCTACGAGGCCCCGGACTTGTTCGAACAGCGGCGGCAGTCGGTTTCGACTGCCGCATTTCCGGCACTTGCCGGAAGTGATGATCCGTCCGCTCCGGCACGCTACGGCGGTCGCGGCAGGATGGAGTATTCACTGACTTCCGGTCCTTCCGGATCGCGAAGTCAACCAGTGCAGTCTTCACTTCCGCATTTTGCGGTTCCGTTGACTACACTTCCGGTTTCGGCCGGAAACGCTTCTTCCTCTTCTGGTGGTTCCTTCCGGATACCAGATAGTGGATTACAGCGTGCGCCTTCCGGCTTTCAAGCGCCTAGGCTTGAGCAGGCATCACTCCACTCAGTCGGGGGAGTGACGTCAGCTCATCCAGCTCCGGTTTTTGCGGATGGTCGTCCTGCTTACCCTTTACCTTCACAGGGTTTTGGGCGGCAGGATGACGTTAGTGCTCAGGCTTTTCCGGTTTCCGGTTTGCCAGGGCATGCTTCTGCTTCCGGAACTGGTGACTTCGGTCATGGTTCCACGTGTGACTATTCTGATGCTCCATCAGTGGTCAGCGAGGAGTCGCGGGGCGTGTTTCCGTCGAAGCTCAAGTCTGTTCTTGACGTCGCGGCGGAAGTAACGTCTCGTTATTTTCCTGAAGGGGTGGTGGCTGCGGACTCTTCCGCATCATTCGTTCCTTCTGCCATGGCGGACTTCCGGCCGGCACAGGAGGATGTTTCTTCCTTCCGGTTCGCCGAGTCTCCGTCAGTGGCTTACCAACTTTCGCATTCACTGGTTCGTCCAGCACATGCGGGGAGTGGTATTCGGCCAGTGCCTGTTCCGTTACTGCTTCCTTTTGGTCCAGTTCCGGAATCAGCTCAGCAGTGGGTGGCTTCAGCTGCCCAAGCCTCTTCCTTCGTGCCTACGGCCAATAGGAAGCTTGGCATGCCCAATCAGAGCCAGAATTGGCTGGCGTCTTTTGCACTCCCTAGGGCTACCCTTCCGGTTTCCCGGGAATTGCTGCCTCTTCTGACTAAACCGATCAAGCGTGATTCGGTTTTGCCGGTTTCCGAGGCTTCCCTCCTCTCTGCTGAGGAGGTTGGACGTCGGCAGATCGAACTGTCCTCCATTGCGGAGACTCTCGTTCGGGCTCTGTCTCGGGCATTGACCGATTCGCTAGTTCCTTTCACTCTCAGTGAAGAACAGAATGCGGACGATGTCTCTGCGCTTTTGACCGCATTGGCCAAGGTCAATGAGGAACAATTGCGTCTTTCCTCCCTGCAGTACACCCAAGCGGTACTCTGCAGGAGGGATCTCTTCCTCTCGCAGTCCCAATTCACGGAGCTGGCTACTAGGGAGACCTTGAGAGTCTCCCCGGTCTCAGAGGAGTCTCTCTTCTGTCCGCTGGCACTGGATGCCAGACAGAAGGAGATTCAGTCAAACAAGGACAGTCAGTTCCTTGACTACACTCTGAAGGGGGTGAAACAGTCTCAGCCTTCTAAACAGAAGCAGGCTCAGACATCGTCTAACCCCAAGCCAGCTCAGAAGCGGCAGGCTTCGCCGGCCGCTCGTGGTGGGAAGAAGAGGACGGCATCGGGGAGGGGGCGTGGCGGCTCTGGAAGTAAGCCACACCCCCAATGAAGCGCTCCCGATCTCACCTCCCTCCCGCCCTCCACCTTGGTGATGGCGGGAGGCCCCTCCCGGGCACTTTCTCGTTGGATGTCGGTAGTAGACAGCCAATGGATTGTGGGAGTGGTGAGTTCGGGCTTCCGTCTACTCTGGCGGGAGGAAAAGGCGCCTCTTACCCGAGTGCCTCCGCGGTTCAAGCCCCCCTTCTCGCAGGAAGCACGTTCCGTCTTGCAGTCGGAAATTGCCTCCCTGGAGCAGAAGGGCGCGGTGGAGAGAGTTCGGGTCCACAGCTCCCTGGGATTTTACGGGCGTCTGGTCGCTGTTCCCAAAGCATCAGGAGGATGGCGTCCCGTGTTGGATTTATCTCTCCTCAATACTTTCTTGAGGGAGATAAAATTCAAGATGGAGACGCCAGCCTCTGTCCGAGACTCTCTCCGCCCAGGAGACTGGGTGACCTCGATCGATCTCACGGACGCATACTTTCACATTCTTATGCATCCGACCGACCGGAAATGGCTTCGTTTCCGGTGGGGAGATCAGATCTACCAGTTTCGCGCACTCCCTTTCGGGCTGTCTCTCGCACCGTGGATTTTCACCATGGTGGTGAGACAGGTCTGTGCACTGGTGAGGTCCCAGGGTATCCGTCTGCGGGCTTATCTGGACGACTGGCTCATCATGAACCAGTCCCAGAGCGGCTGTTCGCAGGATACCCTGACGGTTCTTCGAGAATCCAACTGGTTGGGGTTCTCGATCAACCGGGTAAAGTCGGAGCTGACCCCGTCACAGACATTCACTTATCTGGGGATGTCTTTCGACACGGTCGCTTGGACTGTCCAGCCTTCTCAGAGAAGGGTGGACAAGCTCCAAGCTCAGATTCGCTCCACTTTACCTCTCCTGATGGCTTCCATCCGCTCGCTCGCCTCCATCTTGGGGCAGATGGAGTCTATGGCTCTTCTGGTTTCACTGGGCCGGGTCCACAAATGTCCGCTTCAGTTCGCGCTGAAGCCGTTTGTGGACTCTCCTCTGGTGGACTGGGACGCCCTCATCCCTTTGCAGGGATGGTTCCAGTCTGCGACCCTTCCGTGGTTGCACACGGAGTGGGTCTGCAGAGGTGTTCCGATCGTCGTGCCCCTCCCCGACCTGGACCTCTTTACAGATGCGTCCAGGGAGGGTTGGGGGGCACATACAGATCTTCAGACTCCTCCCTTTCCGTTACTCAGCCGAGTAATCCGGAAAGCGGAGATGGAGGAGCCGGCCCTTCTTCTTCTGGTCGCTCCTCTGTGGCCGTCGCAGGTCTGGTTTCCAGATCTTCTTCGGCTTGCCCAAGGGCCCCCCATTCCTCTCGCACTCGTGCGAGGGGAACTAGTGCAGCCCCGAACAGGCATTCCACACGAGGAGCCCAGTCTTCTGAAGCTTCACGTGTGGAAGTTGTTCGGGACTCGTTGAAGCGCTCTGGGGCGTCGTCTTTGACTCTGGACTTGGTGGCTCGCTCGCATAGAGCGTCCACCTCTTCAGTTTATGCTTCCCACTGGAAGGCATGGACTGCCTGGTGTTCAGCTAGAGGGGTGAGTTCGGTGGCTCCGCGCTCTATTCAGGTCGCTAACCACCTCTCTTTCATGTCTTCACAGGGCGCCTCAGTCTCCTCGTTGAGGGTCCGGCGCTCCGCTATCTCGGCGACTCTTCAGCAGATTGGTCGTTCTGTTCGAGTCGGGGGCGTTATAGCTGCAGTCATTAAAGGGGCTGCTCTTAAGGAAGCTAAAGCTCGTTTGCCCGCTCCCAAGTGGGACTTGTTTTTAATCCTGGAATTCCTTCGTTCTGCGGATTTTGAGCCTTTAAGCGAGGCCAGTCTGTTCAATGTCACTCGCAAAGCGCTGTTTCTCCTTTTGTTGGCTACGGCCCGACGGGGTAGCGAGGTCCACGCCCTGTCGGGTCAGCCTGGAGATATCTCCTTTGAGCCGGACGGTTCCGCATCTTTGCGTTTCCGGCCTGATTTCCTGGCCAAGAATCAGTCTCCGGGGCAGGCCTCTCCGCTGGTTAGAGTTAAGGCTCTGACCAGCGCGTTGGCCCCGGGTGACCCCGATTCGGTCAATTGCCCTGTGAGGGCACTTCGTCTGTACTTAGCCCGGACTCAGCCGATTCGGTCTAGTTCTCAGAAGTTGTTGTTTATCTCTCTCCTTACTAGGCGCGAGAAAGATTTGTCGAAGGTAACGTTGGCCCGGTGGGTGTCCTCGCTCATCAAGCAGGCTTATGAGTGGAGGCGCACAAAGAGGGGGGGGGTTATGCCCTCCTTGCCACTTGACTCGGCCCGAGCCCATGAGACGAGGGCGTGGGCATCCTCTCTGGCAGTTCTGCGCTCCAGACGTCTAGAGGAGGTGCTGACAACTGCGTATTGGCGTTCCGAAGATGTTTTCATAAACTTTTATCTTCGGGACGTCACAGCTCTTCGACAGGATGGCTCCAGAGGCCTTCCAGCGCTCATAGCAGCAGGCCAGTTCCTGTCCAGAACTTGATGGTGAGTTTTGATTCATTTCTAGCCCACCGCCTTGTTGATGTTATCTGCTAATGTGATTCGGAGTAAGAATATGATATTAAATGGAAAATTTCCTAAATAAATTATCATTTAATTAATATACTTACCCGAATCACATACTGTATTCCCTCCCACCTGCCCCGCTTATGGTTTTAAGATTTTTTAAAGCCGTATGATAATAGGCACGTGTTCCTAGAGGAAGTGACGTGGCATACACCCGTATGGGAGGTAACTCCCGGTGTACTGGCCCATTACCAAAGCTACTTTCACTTTCGTTTTGGTGATGGGGTTGCTTCCCTTTAAATTCTTTAGCCGGGTAAGCGTTTTTCAGTGATAAGCATCTCAGGTGACTCAATGCTAATGTGATTCGGGTAAGTATATTAATTAAATGATAATTTATTTAGGAAATTTTCCATTTAAGAAAGGTGAAGCAGCTGAGCAGGCACTTTGTGACGCTGACAACGCACTTGATCTCCTTGGACAAGCAAGTCTTACTGAATCCGAGGCATCAGCTCTGACGTCAGATTCAGATAGTTTGTCCGAAACTGCACGCAAGCAGAATGTGAGGCAGAGCCTGACGCATGTCACCGACACTGTGTATGTGTTTTTTGAGTGTCTTGTTTTAACCATTTTGTCCTTACAAACGGAAGACAATCTTCATGACCATGGGAAGCTCCTCTATCATTTTGTAGTTGACAAAGTGATTGATGATGTACACCTGTTCAGTCTGTGGACACACATTTTTTCTGCCCCACCATCTTCAAGACTTGGAGATAATGAAAACTCCATAGAAGGTGTCTTGAAGAGGGTGGTTGACAGAGTTGAATGTCTCACAGGGCTGTTCAGGGACATTGTACACATTTCTTTAAACATTTTGAATAACCAATTTCGAAAAGATTTCTTACATCAGCTGCAGGTGCAAAAAGAAGCTGCACACAGAATTCAAATAAAAATAAAGAAAATGAAAACAAAGCAAGAAGCGCAACTATCATATTATTACTTTGATGAGGATGCTTCCCATGGGAAGATTGTCTTTCTGCATCGACTGCAGGCAGTGTTGCAGTCAGGGGGCAGCTGCGACCACTTTACCAAGAATCAATTGGTCACAATTTGTGATTTCTACAAAGTTAGATCATCAATGCGAATGAAGAAAGACGATCTCATGCAACAGCTGAAGGACTTTTGCACTCAACCTGTAGCTGAAGGTATGGCATGTGCTGGTCCTTCCATGCCAAGTACATCCGGAACTGAGAGTGAGAATGCAATCGACATAGGTTCAGGGATTCAAACAGTTATGCCTTCATCAAGTCCCTCAAAGTGTCATCTGTGCAAGGGCCAGTACAAGAAACGACAGCACTGGATCACTTGTGATTCTTGTCGTGCATGGTTTCACAGAAAATGTGCTGGTATGGGGAAAAGCACAGACTGGTCACATTACTGCGAACAAGGGGCAAAATGGTACTGCAAAAACTGTGATACTGCAGGCATCCTGTAGTATGTCAAGCTTGCTCCGTTTCTTTCAGGTGTAGCCCCAATTCAAGAGCTTAGATATATATCTGGACTTGAAACTGTTCTATTTAACTTTGTCTTTCTGTTAAAGTCTATAGTGCAAATGAGTGATACTATAACTGAAGTGCAAAGACACTTTGAAGGTGATGAAGTCATAACTACATGCATAAAATGCATAAAATATTTGCATTGCATGATGATCGAACTGTGCTGCAAAAATATTTTGAATGAAAATTGAAAATATAGATATTGAGAATATCTCTGATGGTTTTAGATGTGAGTGTTCAATACTCTGCATCACAAAAAAGCTTGCTCAGAGTATTTGAAATTGTTTGTACAGTACATATTTGATGTTCCCCTTTGTAGTGTCACTTATTATGAAATGTCATCATTTTACATTATATTTGGTATTGCATGCTATTAACAGAGGGGTGACAAAAGTGATGCATACTCAAGGTTGATAAACTACAAACTGAAAACCCATTTGGAGTCGGGCACAAAATGTTGTCAGAACTTAAGAAAGGAGCGTTACAAAATTTCACTTGGCGACTAACTTTTGTCTCAAGAAAATTAACTTGCTTACAGTGAAGTAAACACCTTTTTGTGCAGGTGAAAAAAGCTAAATAATCTTAATAATGAACAGCAACAACGTTTGAGAGAAATTAAGAGAATATTTCATAACTTTTGAGTTGCGTGAAAAATTGTACTTAGTCTTAATCAAGTTAATGAGAGCGTCAATTTTCATTGGTCGTGGTAGACTGCCAGGGATGTTGCTACATATTCATCCCTATAGGACAAATTTCCTAGCTCTTCAGCATCAATAGGACATTTGACCGCTTTCAGAAATTTCAATAGGACATCAGAATTGTTTCATTTTCAAGAATGACGCTCGCCGTGTTACCCCCTGTTTTTGACCCTAATGTAGCACAGGATGCCGTTGAATAGCGAAACGTGTTCAGCTTTTGTTGAACTTTGGCAGGTTTTATTTCTATTTTTCGGTGGCATAACTAAGTGCGCTTCGTCAAAATGTCTCGAACTGAAGCAAAAGCAGACGCAAGACTAAGTCAGTTGGAGTTGTCTTCCATACTCCTAACTTTAATGTGCTGCAGAAAGGTGTCACCCAAACGCAACATCCGCATTGCACAACTTTAGTGCACCTATACGCGAGAGTGCTTGGTCGCTTTTTGAGAATGTGTATCTTGAAAGGAACATTAACGAGTATCGCGCTGTCCGAAGGAATTGAGTTCTTATCGGACAGGGATGTCAGCGCTCAGTTCAAAAAGATAGGACATGTGACCGCCATGCGGCTGTGAATCAGACATTTGAGCCTCTGAATCGGTCTGTCCGATGTCCGATGCCTAACGACATCCCTGAACTGCTGATTATGAATTTTGGCTGTGTGCAGCTTCTTTCCTGTGCTAGTTGAACAATTTGAAATCGAGGATTGTTTGTTATAATCTGCTGTACTTACTACCATGTGAATTGCTATTTAGATGTTTCCACGGGTATATTATCTACAATTTCCTATCCCCCTTCATTTGCTCCGTCAACACTACTTCTAATTATAATGTTCTTATGATTTTGCAGTTAACTGTATAATCATTTTTATTTTTAATTTGTATTCATGCTAGATGTTCTTAGTGATTTTTGCTCTGTTACATGTGTACCATATTGAATTCAGAATTTTTCAATTATTATGTAATATTTTAAATTTTTGTACTTAATAATAGGTATGTTTATATATTGCTATTCTGGTAGGCACGTGGGGGATTCGGGGGTTGTGATAGGGTTGGCTCAAACAGCCCTACTGCAATCATAATGGGCCATATTCCGCAGGAAATTGCTCAATATCCTTTTCACATTCTAAAAAACAAAGACGCATGTTTCTGGGTTGTTGGATGTGTATTAGGTACACGTATACATGGCCAGGTTTGCTTCTGTGGCTGGTCGACAGACGATGCAATTTGCACATTTTGTTTCTTACTGTAGGTGAAATACATTCTGTGTAAAATCTAGTTCTTATTATTAAGAGTTTGGCGCTGTCTAAGTTAACTCATCTGTTTATGAGTTTACCAGACCCTGATGATAAGTTTTTGTTTGATTTGAATAGGTTATTTTTTTCATTTCTATGGAATGGTAAGAAAGATAGAATAAAGAGAACAACAGCATATCAGTCGTTTGAAGAGAGGGGGGGGGGGGGGGGGGGGCTTAAAATGGTGGATTTGAAATGCTTTTTGTCAGCTCTGAAGATATCATGGTTACAGCGAGTCCTTTGTAGTGAAGGAAAAGTAACTAAACTTCTAAAAGCTCTGTGTCCACTTGTACATAACATTCACAAGAGAGGAGGTGAGTTTGGAAACATATTGATGCAAAGAGTTCAAAATTCTTTCTGGAGAGATGTTTTCAAACATTATAAACATTTTGCATGCAAATGTGTCCCCATCTCCTTGAGTGATTTTGCTTCAGAGCGTCTGTATTATAATGTACATATTTGCATAGATAAAAAGGTTATTTTTAACAGGAATTGGATGGAAAACGGCATTATTACTTGTCGGTCACTTGATGAGAGCCGATGGTTTTTTTGTCTTATAACGATTTTAAATTGAAACATCCAAATTTACAACTGAATTTTGTTTTTTTCGAGGGCGTTATGCGCTCAGTTAAGAATTTTCATAAAAGACTAAAGTTAGATGCAGTTTTAAACAATGTTTTTCATATTGGTGATGATGTTGTATGGAAACAAATAGCTAAAGGTGGAGTAAAACATATATATACCCATCTTGTGAAAAATGATGGCAATTTACAGTGCATGGAAAAATGGGCTGATTTATTAAATTTTGATGTAAATGTTGGAAAGGTATTTCTGACAATAAGGCGAACTACACAAGACACATACCTAAGGTGGTTCCAATATAGAATACTACATAGAATTTTTCCCACTCAACGCCTGTTATTTTTGATGAAAATTTCTGACACATCACTATGTAGCTTTTGTACACAGGAAGAGGAAACCTTAGAACATTTGTTTTGGGAGTGCACAAGAGTTAAGCTTTTTTGGTCTGATTTCACAGAATTGTTATGTCAAAATTTCACACATTGCAGTAATTTGAATTTAATATTGTCTTCTTCTTCTTCTACGTTCCCGGATTTGAATTTGTCAAAAGAGCTTGTCATTTTAGGGTATTTAGACAACTTTCATACGGATGCTGTTTTTGATTTGTTTATTCTCCTTGCCAAACAAAGTATATTTGGAGCCAAATTAAATAAGTCAGTCCCAACATTAAATGTTTTTGTGAAAATTGTTAAACAAAGGTTTTTGATCGAAAAGTATAATGCTAGTGTAAATAATTATTATGGTAAATTTGAAAAAGAGTGGTGTTTATATAGACACTTTTTTCATTGATGCTATAGGATAATTGTATTGATTGATTTCGTATGAACATTTTTGAATGTGATACCCCCTGACCCATTTACTCACAACAGGTTATACAGTACTTTTATGCCGATAATTAAACCCCATGTATACTTGGAGGCTAAATTGTGACCACTGTCCCCACCTACCCCCCCTCCCCCCCCCCCAACCTCAGTTACCCCCCCCCCCCAACAACCTCAGTTACCCCCCCCCCTTCCATATCCCCTGTCTTTTCAACAACCCACCCTACTGTCTATGTCTGTGTCTTGTCTAGGTATGTACGTGTGTATGCGCTTTGTTGATAAACTCGGTGTATGATGTCTGCTATACTATGTTTATGTGTATATAAAGGAAATAAAAAAAAGAGCAGATGGAAAAAACTTGTTAATTGTTTCTTGTTCACAAAAGCATTAATCAAAAAATTGCTCCAGGGGTTCTAGAATGTTAGGAAATATGCAAGTAGTAAGTGGTGAAGTTACATTGTGTGAAAGGATTATCTGCCTTGCTTTGATAAGAAATGTTTTATTTTGTTAGTTTGTTATTCAAAATATTCTAAAATTCATTTCCTTTGCTGAAGCAAAAATTAAATTCAGCTACAGAAACAACATTACATGTGTCTTGTCTAAATGAATGGTTGGACGAATTGTGTTTTGTGTTTTAATTGGAACAAATATAATTAACTTTGTGGTAAAGTATTAAAGAAGATTGTAATTCAATCAAGTTTGCGTTTTAATAAAACAGATCCTGTGATTGGTCAGAATGCCACAACTCATTCAAAATTACCGGTCACTATTTGTCGATAGCCACTTGCTAAAAAAGCCATTAGCTACCTGCTGGCGAGGCGCATTGATACAGCCTCAACTATATGAAGGCCAGCGAAATACCGAGACCATAAGGTATGCAAAGTGATGACGTCAAATACGTGCCTTAAGTTGATGCATGAATTCTTCCGGACTACATCAGTCAATTCCAAAGATCGCTTTTGTGATGAAAAGAATTTGTTTTGAGTTAGCTGTCCAGAAACCCGTCGAAAAAGAAGGGAAAATGTATGTGAAAGAAAACAAAAGAGGAGCAGAGTGATAAGATAGGAATACAGATACATATTTCTTGGGACTTGACCCTTGCAGTTGCAGGTAGGTGGACTGAAAGTAGTGTGTGAACAGAACAGAACCAATTCTGTCTGTTTACCATCGCATGAAAGCAGGAAAGAGATCGTCGTCAGATTGAATTACAACATAATCGCTCCGTCGGGCTTCAATTAACTTTGGTCGGGCGTCAATCCACGATGACAACCTCGAAATTCCAAATGAAAGCATGTTAATTAATGTGTAATTATAAAACACTTAGACATAGAAATCTTCATTATTTGAAAAATGAAATAGCCTAGATGTTTTA
The DNA here is from genome assembly GCF_037325665.1 of Littorina saxatilis. NCBI lineage: Eukaryota > Metazoa > Mollusca > Gastropoda > Littorinimorpha > Littorinidae > Littorina > Littorina saxatilis. Next base: position 34,663,300 of record NC_090255.1, read on the forward strand.
ACTTAGCACACGCCTCAACATATCTTCATATAATTAAAAAATGAAACAACATTACAAATTAAGATTATTTAAGCCAAATGGAGACTTACATTAAAAAAGATAACTCATGGCAATAGAAATCAAAACTTTACTAAATCATGTAAAAATACCTGATTTTTGTTTGTGTACTTGTTTGTATTTCTGTTGTATAGTATTTATGACAAGAAAGCCCTTTAAATCAATTACAACAGGATTTAGCTGAAATTGTGTGCAGGACAGGTTGTAAAGGGTGCCGGTCATTTTTTCAGCAGAATTTTTCAGCAGCCCTAAAATCGCAATTTAAAAAAAAATCAAATATGTACTGATCTTCAAAATTTAAACTGCTTTACAATTCTTTGGAGAATGTAGTTACATATAAAAAGTTTGAAAAAATTCCAAAGAAAAATATGGTTGCCCCATGCTACACACACACACACTCACACTCGATCACACACACACACACACACACACACATCATAATCATTAACATAAGTACTTGCCATGTTAATAACTTCATCCTTGCTTCGATGATAACTTGATGATCAAAAGTAATGGCCATTCACGAATAATTTTTCCTTTCGATTTATTTACAACCAATCAAAAAAAGCTTTCTATTATTCTTTTTAACCAATCGAAACGTCACGCGCTTTTTGACTGCCGATTGCTGGCGGAAATGACCTTCTGTATTCGTCCGAAGGAAACGGCTGAGTCTCAATATTAAGCTCAAAGAGAATGTTTTGTGTATCATTTCACGTGTTTGGGGGCTGCTGTGTAACTCGTCAGTTGTAGTGGACTAATTGCAGGCCGCTAGAATGTTGTACACCCTTGAGAGCGTACGAAAAGCGGAAAACATCGGCGCGAGTTGCACTTTCGATTTGTCGAGGCTCCAGGTTCCTCTCATGGAGTGGTGTGGACACCGAGCCCGTTCTTGACAAACTTCTCGAAGTTGGTGAATGGTTATTTCGAGTTTGTTGCATGAAGTGAAAGCTTAATCATTTTTGTTTGTGTGTGAGTTTCGTGCGTTCGGGAAGGGGGTGCAGAAAGTGATGTAGAAAGCTTGAAACGGAGCGAGTCGGCAGTGCGGAGCACTCTGCGTTATTATGGGGGCGAGGACGCCCCCATTCTATACGGATAGTTTCGAGGTTGACCATGGGCAGCGCCATTTTGTTGTGAAATACGTCATCAGTTTGTGTACACAGGAAGTTGTGACATCCGTCACCCTATGGGAGGGGTGACGTCAAAATTGTTCATCTGTAGAAAGTTGTGAAATCCGTCACCCTATGGGAGGGGTGACGTCAAAATTGGTCATCACAGAGTTTGTGTAACACAGGAAGTTGTGAAACAAAAACATGATATGACGCATTGTGCAGGGTCAACTGCAACAAACTCAAACCGAGCCATTCATACCTAGCTGTATTTGAGTGACTTATATACCCGACATTTTTATTTCTTATTTTTAGCACAGGTGTAGGAAAAATCATGAACCAAAATGTTATTTATTTTCTAATTTAACATTTTTTTTACAAATATGACCATGGTCTTTTAAACATACAGTGACATTAAACATTGTTATGTTAAAAAAAAGAAAAAAGAAAAAAAGCTTTTGTGCACAAATCAGAAAATACATTGTACATTTTACCTACAGGCCAAACCGTGAGTGTCTGTGGCAAAGCCCGACCCAGGAAATTGCACTGATTTTATATTTAGATCAGAGAGAAATTGTCAAGAACAGGCGCTTGCATTTGGATGTGTCCAATGATAGTAGGTTTGGTTGTGATCAATCAGAATAATGTAGGAATAAAAATGTATGACAGTTTAGTATGATGACATGTAATTCACATATGCTGAAATATGATATTATACATCATGTAATATTATTATGGCTGTTGCCATGACCATGAAACCCAACAAAGGTTTAATGTAATGTAATTCAAAATACCAAAACCGAGCACCTATTAATCTCGCCTTTGCGCGTGAAGATTGAGGCCGTCTGCCAGTAGCGGTTAGGTCATACAGTGGAACCCCTCTCTAGCGACCTTTAAAATGTTGACAAAAATCGGTCCTTGTGGAGGAGGGTCCTTACAGAGGGAGGGGGCGGA
>NC_090255.1:34670416-34697916 GCF_037325665.1 Littorina saxatilis
TTTCTGTACCTCTCTCTTCGTTTTAACTTTCTGAGCGTGCTTTTAATCCAAACATATCATATCTATATGTTTTTGGAATCAGGAACCGACAAGGAATAAGATGAAATTGTTTTGAAATCGATTTCGGAAATTTAATTTTGATCATAATTTTTATATTTTTAATTTTCAGAGCTAGTTTTTAATCCACAAATAACATATTTATATGTTTTGGGAATCAGGAAATGATGTAGAATAAGATGAACGTAAATTTGAATCGTTTTATATAAAAAAAATACAATTTTCAGATTTTTAATGACCAAAGTCATTAATTAATTTTTAAGCCACCAAGCTAAAATGCAATACCGAAGTCTGGCCTTTGTCGAAGGTTGCTTTACAAAACTTTCAATTAATTTGATTGAAAAATGAGGGTGTGACAGTGCGGCCTGAACTTTTACAAAAAGCCGGATATGACGTCATCAAAAGTATGTATCGAAAAAAAGAAAAACAACGTCCGGGGATATCATACCCAGGAACTCTCATGTCATTATTCATAAAGATCGGTCCAGTAGTTTGGTCTGAATCGCTCTACACACACACACGCACAGACAAACAGACAGACACACACACACATACACCACGACCATCGTCTCGATTCCCCCTCTATGTTAAAACATTTAGTCAAAACTTGACTAAATGTAAAAAGAAGAGAAACTCGAAAAAAACAAGAACAGCACTCATTAACACATGAACTCATCTTGCTAGCTGCCTAGCTGGGGTGAACAGGTTCAGTCTTAGTACCGGTACTTATTCCAGTCCCTCAAACTCTGCATCGGCGTCGCTCTCATCCAGGCTGTCGTCCTGGGCCCCGTCGTCCTCACTCTCGCATGCAAAAATATGAAGCCCGGGTGTCCGTTCGGCCAACAGCCAATAAAGTAACCATTTCAGCACTGACCCAAGACGATGCCACCCGGTCCCTAGCCCATTTCAGGTCTCCTCTAGCAGGCGGCAGCCAGCCGTCTACATCCCCCCCCCCCCCCCCCCCACATTTTTATTTTTTATTTTCATACAAAGCCGGGTTTTCCCGTGTAACATGCCCCTAATGGCTTTGCCGTGAGGGCGTAAAACTTACATTTTCCCCGCAGGGTGGGCGTTTGCTAGGTAGTTACCACTGTGCAGAACTTTTGGCCCAAAGTGGGGGGTGGGCGATTGCTAAATGGTGGGCTTATGCTAGGGATTTTAATGTACTTACTTTCTTAACTGAGCTCAGATATTTAATTAAATCGTATGCATGGAAAGCTTGCGATATCGGGCGGGGATATAGCTCAGTTGGTAGCGCGCTGGATTTGTATTCAGTTGGCCGCTGTCAGCGTGAGTTCGATCCCAGGTTCGGCGGAAATTTATTTCAGAGTCAACTTTGTGTGCAGACTCTCTTCGGTGTCCGAACCCTCCCCCCGTGTACACTACATTGGGTGTGCACGTTAAAGATCCCACGATTGACAAAAGGGTCTTTCCTGGCAAAATTGCTTAGGCACAGTTAATAATTGTCTACCTATACCCGTGTGACTTGGAATAATAGGCCGTGAAAGGTAAATATGCGCCGAAATGGCTGCAATCTACTGGCCGTATAAAATTTCATCTCACACGGCATCACTGCAGAGCGCCTAGAACTGTACCCACGGAATATGCGCGATATAAGCGTCATTGATTGATTGATTGATTGATATCAGAAACACGTCTGTAGTAAAATCAATAAAATTGGCCCAGAAACACTGAGACATTAAAAAGCATGCAGTAACTGTCGTTAGCGATAATTTAGATTCCCTCTCCGTTGACCATGTGTGACTGAACATAACAAAAGAAAACACACAGTAGACTGCTGACACCTACTTTATTTACTTTTCGCTACCATTTCAAGAAGCCAATGCTACAATTTAAGAATTACACTTTGATTTACTTATTAATGGTTTTATAGAATGTCCTATTGAAAAAAATAAATGTTACATGTTCTTTATAATCCATAGCCATGTCCTTATGTCCGTTCCGTTCGTTTTCCCGATCAAGTGTCCGTAGGTAGAGTGCCTGTCCGGTGCAAGGTTGCAGTGTTCTTATGGGGTGACAGGTTGCGCTGGGCAGCTGCCGGTACCTATTTGGACTCGCCCGTTGCAGCAACGGTTGTTAGTCCCTTCAGGCAGAATGTCGGTGCCACAGCATGTTTGGGTCGCTTTGTCGTAAGTTTCAATTCCACAGCAGCCTTGTGACAAGGAGTTATAGACTTGATGTCCACAGCAAAGATGGTCACTTCCAGCAGCATGGACTGTGCCTCCACAACAGGTGTGCGTGTTGGTTGTATAAGTTTTAGGTCCGCAGCATCGGTAGTTGCTTCCGCCTGGCTTGATCTTGCCTTTGCAGCAACTGTGTGTTGTTATGTTGAAAGCTTGCGCACCACAGCAGCTCTCTGTCTGGTAATCGTAGGCCTGAGTTCCACAGCACCTGTGCGTCAATGTGTTGTAAGTTTGAGTTCCACAGCAAGCACTGGTCATTTTGCCTGACCTAAGCTGGTCACCACAGCAGGTGTGAGTTTTGCGATTGTAGAGCTGAGTTTTACAGCAGCCATAATCATTTCCCCCTGACAGAATCTTTCCTCCGCAGCAAGTGTGAGTCTTGAGCTTGTAGGTCTGGTTTCCGCAACAGCTGTACTTTCGTCCACCTTCTAAGATCTGGCCGTTACAACAGTTGTGTGTCCTGGTTTTGTAAGTTTGGCTTCCACAGCAGCTGTACTTCTGTCCGCCTGATAAGACCTGGCCGTCACAGCAGTTCTGCTTTTCGTAACTGTACACTTGAGTTCCACCGCAACAACGATATCTTGACTTCATAGACAGCACTTTCCCGCCACAGCAAGTCTCTTTACCTTCCTTGTAGACTTCTGTTTCACAGCATCTATGTTTCTTACTTCCAGCAGCCTGCACTTTCCCGTTGCAGCACAGTTGTGCCCCTTTTGTGTAAGCTTGGATTTCACAGCAACTGCCTGTCGCCTTGTTGTAAAGTTCGTGACCACAGCAACCGTGTGTTGTTGTGTTGTAGACTTGCCTTTGCATTCCGCAGCAACTTTGTGTCCTGAAGTCGTAGGATTGTGACCCACAGCAACGATAATAATTCAACCCCCCAGGCTGAATGTTGCCTTGACAACAGGTGGAATTATACCTGTAGTAGGTGTGACTTCCACAGCAGGAGTACCTTGGCCCACCTGGAAGGACCTGGCTAGAGCTGCAACAGGTGTGTGTATTGTAGTTGTACGCGTGACTTCCGCAGCATCTGTTATACGTTCCACTTGAGTGAATTTTTCCCCCACAGCAGCCGTGTGTTCTCGTGTTGAAGACTTGTGTTCCACAGCAGCTCTGTGTTCTGCGGTTATAGGAGTTCATTCCACAGCAACTATAATAATACGACTCCCCAGGCTGAATGTTGCCTTGACAACAGGTGGAATTATCCCTGTAGTAAGTGAGACTTCCACAGCAGGAGTAGCTTGACCCACCTGGAAGGACCTGGCTAGAGCTGCAACAGGTGTGTGTTGTTGTGTTGTAGACCTGTGTTCCACAGCAGCTCTGGGTTCTGTAGTTATAGGAGTTCATTCCACAGCAACGATAATTCGACCCCCCAGGCTGAATGTTGTCTTGACAACAGGTGGAATTATACCTGTAGTAGGTGTGACTTCCGCAGCAATAGTAGCTTGATCCACCTGGAAAGACCTGGCCAGAGCTGCAACAGGTGTGTGTCGTTCTGTTGTAGGGCTTAGTTCCACAGCAACCGTAGTTTGCCCCCCGTTCTCGTAGCATGTAACTGCAACACAGGTGTGTTGTTGTATTGTAGGGCTGAGTTCCGCAACAGCTGTTGTTTGTTCCCTTTTCGCGTAGCATGTAACCACAGCATAGGTGTGTTGTGGAATTGTAGGCTTCCAATCCACAGCAGTGACGGTTCGTTCCACCTGACTGGATTTTTCCTCCACAGCAGATTTGAGATGCTGTATTGTAGGGCTGAGTTCCGCAACAGCTGTTGTTTGTTCCCTTTTCGCGTAGCATGTAACCACAGCATAGGTGTATCTTGGAATTGTAGGCTTCCAATCCACAGCAGCGACGGTTCGTTCCACCTAAATGGATTTTGTCTCCACAGCAGATTTGAGATGTTGTGTTGTAGACCTGAGTTCCGCAGCAGCGTTGTGTTCTGTAGTTGTAGGCATCAGCTCCGCAACATCTGACGTATCCCACAGTGTCACGAGGTGTTCCTGCACAGCACGTTTGTGTATTATATAAGTAGGTCCCGTTTACACAGCACTTACTGTAATCACCACCTGGAAGAATGTTACCGTTGCAACATGTGTGCGTGGCAGAGGTATAAGCTTTCCTTCCACAGCAGCTATTGTGAGTTCCTCTACTTTGCACGGCATCACCGCAGCACATTTTGGTTCTGGAATCGTAGACTCTAGTTCCGCAGCAGCGTTGGTAGACACCACCGGGGTTGATTTCTCCACTACAACAGGTGTGCGTCGTTGTATTGTAGGACTGAGTCCCACAGCATCCGTTGTTTGTTCCCCTTTGGTGAAGAGTGCCATAGCAACATAGGTGTGACCTGGAATCGTAGACTTTGGTTGCACAGCAACCATGATTTGGTCCTCCTGACTGGATTTTGTTATTGCAGCAATTGTGTGTGGTCCTATTGTAGACTGATTGATATCCACAACATCTTTGTGTGCTGTAAGAATAGGTCTCCGTTCCACAGCATCCAGAAGAGGTTCCACCTGACTTAATGATACCTGCGCAACAGCTGTGTGTGATACTGTTGTAGGCCTGATTCCCACAACAGCTACTGTAGGTCCCTTTCTCTCGTGGTGTGCCTGCACAACAAAATTGTGTTCTGGAATCGTACACCCGACTTCCGCAGCAGTGATGGTACGACCCACCTGGTAGGATTTTTCCTCTGCAACAAATATGTGTGTAGGTTTTGTAGGTCTGATTCAAACAACAAGAGTTATGCGTTCCCTTCTCTCGAGGTGTGCCTGCACAACAAAGTTGTGTTCTGGAATCGTACACCCGACTTTCGCAGCAGCGATGGTACGACCCACCTGGTAGGATTTTTCCGCTGCAACAGGTATGTGTGTAGGAGTTGTAGGTCTGATTCAAACAACAAGAGTTATGCGTTCCCTTCTCTCGAGGAGTACTCTCACAGCAAAGTTGTGTCGTGGAGTCGTATAGCCCAGTTCCACAGCATCGATGATACATTCCGGCAGGCTTTACAATTCCGTTGCAGCACGTGTGTGTCATCGTATTGTAGCCTTTGGTTCCACAACAAGTGTTGTTTGTCCCTTTGGTTTGCAGCGTTCCATAGCAACACAGGTGTGTGTATCGATTATAGACTTCAGTTCCACAGCAGCGTTGATATTGTCCACCTGATTGGATTTTTCCAGCACAGCAGGTGTTTGTAATGCGATTGTAGGTTTGCCTTCCACAGCAGCTGCTGTATGTTGTCTTTGGTTGAACCGTGCCGTCACAGCATTGCTGCGTGTTGTAGTCATACACCTGATTTCCACAGCAATACCGGTATGCTCCGATGCTCCATAACAGGATTTTGTTTTGACAGCAGGTGTGTGTCGCGCTGTTATAGCCCTGGGTTCCGCAACAAGAGTTGTTTGCTCCCCTTGCGCGAAAAACGCCATTGCAGCAGAGATGTGTCATGCTGTTGTACATCTCAGTTACACAGCAGCTCTGATACGTCATACGTGAGTGGATCTTACCTCCGCAACAAGTGTGTGTTCTGTAGTTGTAGATCTGCGCTCCACAGCAACCATGGTTATAGCCGCCTGGTTGGATCTTCCCTCTGCAGCAGGTGTGCGTGTAGTAGCTGTAAGTTTCATTTCCACAACACCTATCATATTTTCCTTTTTTGGAAAGAACGCCATCACAACATGTGTGCGTCTTGTAATGGTAGGGTTCGGTTTCACAGCATCCACGGTAATTTCCAACAGCTGTCTTGAGGGTACCTCCGCAGCAGGTGTGTGTGTTGTAGTTGTAGGGTTTATTTCCGCAACATCTGTTTTGTGTTTCTCTTCTTTCGTGAAGCGTACCATTGCAACATAATTTCATCCGGTTATGGAAGACCTTCGTTCCGCAGCAAACTTGATACGGTCCGCCAGGCTGCACTTTGCCTTCACAGCACTTGTGTGTCGCGGAGCTGTATGTTTTGTTTCTACAGCACCTGTCATAGGCTCCCCTTGGCTGAAGGGTACCGTTGCAACAAATGTGAGTCTCAGAATCAAAGACTTCAGCTCCACAGCAACCATGATACTGAGTTCCAGCGGGCTTGATTAGGCCTTCACAGCAGATGTGTGACCCTCGGTTATAGGTTTCATTTCCACAACATCCTTCATATGTGCTTCCTTTAAGTGTGCCTCCACAGCAGAAGTGTGTTCTGATGTCGTAGGGCTGGGCGCCACAGCAAGCATGGTGGTCCGGGTCTACTTGGGTCAAGTCATCGTCAGAATGGCTGGAGTTGAGAGCTTGTGAACCACATGATATGCCTGCAATCATACAGATGGTAACACTCTGTCAAACACAAATTTCATCATATTAGAACTTGGAGACTTCTTCTTCTATAATTAGAATGGCCACTAAAAAGGTTAAAGATGTTTTCAGAGGGTTGGTCTAATTATATAAATTGAATGACAGACAGCAGGTTTTGTGGCAACACACACATGTGCGCAGGAAGTTCTGCTTTTCTCCTGCTCAAAAATGAAATTTGGCACACATGTAGCAGCTCAATTACTTGCCAGGCATATAAAGTTGCGTACATGTCATATTTATGTATGTGACATTACGACGTTGACAACAACTAAACCAAAACCCGTTGTAGCATCCATTCTTAAGTTCAACTTGCTGTTTTTGTAACGAGTAGTCCACTAACAGAGTTTTTGTCATCTATCCGTGTCATTTGCAGAGACTGCTCCGTTTAATTTAGATTGATTGTATATCAGATGCAGATACCCAGGTAGGGGAAAGCACTAACAACCTACCAAACAAGAAAAGAAAGAAGTCGCCTGAAACGAAATAAAAAAAAATAAGTCAATCTGTTTTCCTAAACTGTTATTGTTGTCTGTCACTCAGTGTAGTGAGTGAGCGAATGGGATAAAAAAAAAAGTTGTTAGATTGAGTGGACGAAAAAAAGTGATGGCAAAGTTCGATTAAGGGTTTGCCATTGCCTAAAGTGACGCGCAGTCGTCTTGATAAGATGTGTTGTTCTTTTAGAAGAAAATATTTTACTTTTTATTATTGGCTGATTATGTGACTCGATATGGACCTTTTAAAAAACGAAATAACCCATGTATCTTTATTTTCCAAACTTTTCTGGATTTGGACAGGAGACCGAAGGTATGATATGTTATGCAGTAAAATATATGTCATACAGATATCAACTAAGTAATAACGTAATAAGCCTTTTTTGATAAACTGTTTGAGACAATTGTGCAGATGGATAATGAGTTAATTATTATCGGAGGAGATTGGAATGTTGTTATAAACCCCAATGTTGATACAAACTACCCGGCCAAATCTTATAAAGTCAATAGTAGGAGAAAAGTTGTCGATTTTATGGAGCAGTATGATCTCATTGACATATATAGATCCTTACATGCTAATGTGAGACAGTATACATGGAGGCGGTTCCATAGTTCGCAGCGAAGCAGACTTGATTATTTTCTTGTGTCAGAGCAGTTAGGTTTTGAGATTGTGAAAGCTGATATTACACCAGATTATTATTCTGATAACTCAATTGTTGGTGTAAGCTTTAGAACTGATGTTGTTAAACCTGATAGACCCTACTGTTGACAGATATGGAATTTGTAAATATAGTGAAGAAGGTTATTGTTGATGTAAAGATACAATATGCTTTACCTGTTTATAATGTGGATAATATTGATGTGATTGACGATGATGATTTACAGTTATTGATTGATGATCAGTTGTTTTTTGAGATGTTATTGATGGAAATAAGAGGTAAATGCATTTCATATTCCTCATATAAAAAAAAGGAAAATAACAGAAAAGAAAAAGATCTTCTTTCTCAAATATACACTTTGGAAAGCAATTTGACAGAGTATAATATACAACTTTTAGAGCAAACACGACAGGAGTTAAGTCAAATAAGACAGAAAAAAGTGGATGGTATGATAATTAGATCCCGTGCTAAGTGGATTGGAGAAGGGGAAAAAAATACAAAATATTTTTGTAATTTGGAGAAAAGACAGTTTGTCCAGAAGTCCATGTGTTTTTTGCAGAAAGAAGATGGTGAAGTTATTCATGATAATGCCTTGATTGTTAAAGAAGCACAGACTTTTTACGAGGAGTTATATACTTCAAGAGAAGCCGAATTGGTAAATCAAGAGATTGATGAAAACCTTGCTCATCCTGTATTAACAGATGATGAGAGTAAACAATTAGAAGGTAGACTTACTCAATGTGAGCTACTCAAAGCTGTTAAAAAATTAAACAACGACAAAAGCCCAGGATCAGATGGGTACACTGCGGAATTCTTCAAGTTTTTCTATTCCGACTTAGGAAAGTTTATGTTACGGTCTATAAATTGTGGATTTGAGAAAGGAGAAATGTCAGTGACTCAGAGACAGGGCGTTATAGTATGTATTCCAAAGGAGGGAAAAAATAAAACACTTTTGAAAAATTGGAGACCAATTACTCTGCTAAATACGGTTTATAAGGTTGCATCAACGTGCATTGCAGAACGGTTTAAACGTGTTTTGCCAAATTTGATTCATGATGATCAAAAAGGCTTCTTGAAGGGAAGATATATTGGTGAAAACGTCAGATTAATATATGATACCCTGTTCTACTCAAATAAACATAATATACCTGGCCTACTTTTGATGGTCGACTTTGAAAAGGCTTTCGACAGTGTTGCCTGGTCATTTATTGAAAAATCTTTGAGCAAATTCAACTTTGGAAATGACATGAAACGATGGATTTATACTTTTTATTGCAAAATTAAGTCCTGTGTTTCAGTTAATGGTCGGTATTCAGCATGGTTTAACGTAGGTCGAGGCACCCGGCAAGGGGATCCGCTGTCACCTTATTTATTCTTGATTTGTGCCGAAATATTGTCTCTTATGGTACGCCAGAACAAAAAGATTTGTGGTATGAATATTCTTGGCGAAAATATTTTATTGTCACAATTCGCCGATGATACCAGTCTATTTCTTGATGGTACAGAGCAATCATTTTGCGAAAGTATAAAAGTGTTACAATTTTTTGCATCACTATCAGGTCTGAGAATGAATTATGATAAAACAAATGTAGTTTGGTTAGGACCTTTAAAGTTTTGCAAAAGAAGATTTTTGCCTGATATGAATTTTACCTGGAACCCGGATAACTTTAAAGCACTTGGTGTTATTTTCTCAGTAAATGTATCCGAGGTTGTTTTTCTTAACTATAAAAATAAGTTAAAGGAAATTCAAAAACTTCTGAATTCATGGACCAGAAGGAACCTGACACCTTTTGGTAAAATAACAGTCCTAAAAACCTTGGCTATTTCCAAATTGACACATTTGTTTACGAATTTACCTGATCCAGACGAACAGTTTATGATGGAGTTAAATAATATTTTTTTCAAATTTCTTTGGGATGGAAAAAGAGATAAAATTAAAAGAACTACGGTCACCCAATCCTATGAAGATGGAGGATTAAAGATGGTTGACGTGAAAAGTTTTCTGTCATCTCTAAAAATTGTTTGGTTAAAAAGAGTTGTTGGTCTTACTGGATTAATATCAAGATTATTGGCTAAAGCATGTCCATCTGTTATAACAATTAATACGAAAGGAGAGGAATTTGCAAATGTTTTGATGCAGAGAATAGAAAACCCGTTTTGGACCGATGTTTTTAAACATTATAAGAAACTACACGGAAAATGTGACCCTACAACCTTTAACGATTTTGTATCAGAATGTTTACATTATAATGTTAATATTCGCAGAGATAAAAAGACAGTGTACATTCAAAACTGGATCGACAATGGAATTGCTCAGATTGGTCATATTTTGGGACAAAATGGATACTTATCCTATAATGCATTTAAAATTAAATATCCAAATGTGCGAGGAGATTTTGTATTGTACCAAGGTGTAATCCAGGCTGTTAAAAAATATCAGAGAAAAATCGGCTTAGAATTTGATAAACATTTTATTATGACAGAGCCCAATGTGTGGAAATGTATTTGTAAAGGTAAGACACAACTTATTTACAAAAAGCTGAATGAACATGTTACGGTCCCAAAATGTATCCAAAAATGGTCTGAATCCTTAGACTGTTTGTTAGATAAGAAGGCTATTTTTCAACATGTTTTTAAAACAACAAAAGACACTTGTCTGAGATGGTTCCAGTACCGACTATTGTACAGAATTTTGCCCACAGAACGGTTTCTATTTTTGCGAAAAATTGTGGATACGTCATTGTGTACATTTTGTGGTAGAAATGAAGAAACCCTTTTACATATGTTTTGGGAGTGTGATCAAGTGCATACTTTTTGGATAGAATTTGTAAATTGGCTAAAGGCGAACTGCACCCATTGTGACAATTTAAAACTGTCTAAAGAACTGGTTCTTCTTGGAGTTGCGAACAATGTTGTCACCGATAAAGCTTTTGATGTGTTAGTAATCTGTGCCAAACACCATGTATATATTTCCAAAATGAACAAAAAGACCCCTCATTTTCAGACGTTTAGTAGAAATTTGAAGCAAAGATTTATTTGTGAAAAGTATAACGCAGTTGTAAATAATACAGTAGATAAATTTTACAAGGATTGGCGCCTGTATATGCATGTTTTGATGTAACCCTTTTATATATATATATATATATTTTTTTGTGGTTTTTTTTTTGGGGGGGGGGGGTTTCAAAACCTTCTGATACTGCGACCACCAAGCTCTGAACATCCCCCCCCCCCCCACCCATCCTCCCACCCCATGTATGTTGTGATTGTTCAAGTGTTTTTCGGTTATATGGATCTGTCCTTTTGGTTAAGTGATGTCCTGTAATGTACAAAATTATATGTATCATTGTATGTTAAAAAAAAAAAAAAAATCACCAAAAGAGAATAAAAAAAATAAAAAAAAAATAAAAAAAATAAAAAAATAAAAAAAAAGTAATAACGTGGACATCGAAGGTGAAGTTTTGGGGAATTTACTTCAGTAATTCATTGTTAGTTTCAGAAATTGAAGAACACTGGATTTAACCGGTATTGAAAGAAAAAAACCGACGCAATATTTTGAAACGGTGAATATGAAATTGTACTACACTACTCACAAAAAGTTAAGGATCACTATGAGAAAACAGGCGCTCAATAAAATTAGTTCGCTACTGTTATTTATTTCTCAGTCAAACCAAATTGTTAGGAATTCTGGTTCAGCTGTAAGTGGGCGATGTTGTGTTAGTGGGAAAATTGCACGGGATTCTCTACTACTGAGCTTGGTAGCAAAAGAAAAAGCGGAAACTTGCGAAAAAGGACCTCGTTTTGGACCGTTCAGACTGAACACATTGCACAAGCCACATTATGCACGTGCAAGCACTGCTGTTTATGTGTGAGATGCTGTCACTTTCTTGGCTTTTTGAGAAGACATACCACCAGTATTAGGCATTATCTGACAATGCCTCTACGACGAAAATTGAATTGAATTGCATGGTTCCAAGATGGTGTCCCCAAGCGAGAAGTGACCAGGCGACTGCACGTGTCCATCTCGGTCATTGTCGGACTGATTCAACGTTTCACAGCCACTGGGAGGGTCCAGGAAAGACGCAGACCTGGGTGACCAAAGAAGACAACTCCACGTGAAGATCGATTAGCCTTGCAAACAAGAACAGCCTCTTCCAGCATTATTCGAAGGCAGCTGAGGGTGGCTACTAACACCAACATCAGCCAGCAGACCATACGGAATTGCCTTCATGGGTTTAACCTCTGTTCTCGTCGCCCAGCTGTACGGCCACGCTTAACTCCAGCCCATAGGGCAGCACGCCGCGCCTTCTGCAGACGTCACGTGAGGTGGACACGTCAGCAATGGTCCCAGGTCTTGGGAACATCTGAATGCCATGTCTTGTTATTTCAACGACTTTGTGAAATTAAATTTCGATACGTACACACTTTGATAAAATGTACAGACCAAACGATTGCCCGAAATTGCAGGAAATGTTGTATCGTTATCACTAAAGCATTGCATTAAACGTTTGCCAAATACCAACGCATTGGCTTTTTAATTTGCAAAGTTATGAATTTGTGTGCAAGTGATCCTTAACTTTTTATGAGTAGCTTATTATGAGTAACATTTGCAATGTGAAATCTCTTGTGTTGTCTCAGATTACTTAACCGTTGCAATCACTGTTCTTACGTGAGAATGTATCACTGGAAATAGATACAATGTTTTGCATGCTGATTTGGATAAAACGAAATTGAAATACAAAAGTTGTTTGAGAAGGCTAAAAGTAAAGTAATGTGTCAAGATTTCCATAGTTGGGGTTTAAAAATCAATCATGTTAACGATAATATGCAATCCTCCTTGTTGTTGTTCTGGGCTAATGAATTAAAAGCAAGACAGTTGGAAATATATACCGGGATTTAAGTATTCAAAGTTTGGTGAACGGTTATGCTGTTCTTATTCCAAAACCACTGTGGACAAGTTCAAAGGATGTGGGTTCATAAAACGTATGGTTTGAAAACAAGTTTCTATTTGTTGGTTGAAGAATAAGGATTCATAAAGCAGTTGTTTTAGATATTTTATTTAGTTGTATGATTGTGTTTCCGGACTGATAGGTATTTAATGTATCACGGCCAAACGCTGATCTGTAGGACTGGAATAAAGCATGAACTGTTGTGTGGTTGGTTGTTTGTTTTCAGTTTTCTTTTAACCAATATGAGAGGCGGATGCAAGTTAGTTTCCCTTCTCAGTAAAAGGGGCATTCTTGCTTACAGGGTCCCAATTGTTGTATGAAAGATAATTGGTTCAATGTGGTTATGCAGCCAAGGGTATGATGCAAACTGACTCGTGTTTTTGTTAATTTTATACAAGACCTTTTCCGCAGTAGAAAAGCAGCAGCTTGTAAATAGCACCTTTTGTGGAATTTACAGTTAAAATCATTTGAGTATACCCTTTTTTTTTCTTTTTTTTTGTGTGCCTCAGTTGCATGCAGTCCGCTTCAAGCTGAAAAATAAATGAAAAGAATGAAACCCTAAGTTTTTTTTTGTTTTTTTTTCTCTCTTTTTTTTCTCTTCTTTCTTTCTTTCTCTCTACAGCTGAGCGTCCTTCTTCATTGGCGTTATATAAATTTATCAATTGTATGTGGTTTTCTACAATGGACAAAATCTTGCATCTTTAATGTTGGTTATTGTCTTACATATGTCTGTGTTTGGGTTGACTTAGGTGTTGTTTGTGGCGTTGTCATGATGGAGTTAACATAGTAACAATCACAATAAGTAAGAGGAAAAGCAAATTGTAAGCGTGCTAAAGTTTTCTTAGTAATAGTTCTCTTTTCATACAAGTGGTGTTTAGTGTAACAATGTAAGTTCCGCCTTTACCCCGGTACCTTTCTCCTTTTAGCGAAACGAAAGAAAGAGGGGGCGGTGAGGGAAGCCACAAAAGAAGTATATATGATACACTATTCTACGTTTCGTATTTGTTTCTCTTTGTCAAACATTATTATAATATCAGTGGGAGTTCCGTATCTATATTTGCTTATGCACATCTTTCCTATCAAAATCAAGTGATTTATATATTTGCATTTTATTAAGTCAGCACCATTAATATAACCACACAAAATATGTTCTACTCCAAAGACTATTCTTATTTTATATTTCTCATAAATAATTTGTTCAACGTATCTCCATAGCACTTTTATTTTCTTACAATTAAAAAAAAAATTCAACGTAATCTATTTCGGTTGGACAGAAGGGGCATCTCACACTATCTCGTATTTCAATTTTATACAAAAGAACATTTGTTGGATAAATCGTGTGTAATATTTTCCAGTGCAGCTCTCTTAATCTGGATTCTTGGGTTACATTTTTGGCCAGGTTCCAATGTGACTGGTCGACATTAATGCCAAACATATCACGCCAGAAGTTGATAGATCTCGGGGTAGTGTACTTTTCTTCAACAATATATTCACGGAATTGCCTGGCACTTTTAATACTCGTTTTATTGAAAAGAAGATTGTTTTGTCTATTCAATACAGGTTGGTTAGGATCATAATTGCTTTTGAGTATACCCTGTTAATATGATAAATCGATTAAGTGAAAAGGCAGGCGGAACCAGTAATAGTTACATTTTACAAACATAAATTTTGTTCAAGGCTGGCAAAAAAGTTTTTGGTAAGTCAAAAAAAAAAAAAACTTGAAAAAAAAAAAAAAAAAACACAGAAACAAACTTGCGTTTTATACCATCGAAAATTGTGCACAATATTCATCCATCAAATGTTTGGTAACATACAATTGACATTGCAACGAGTAAATTCTGTACTTGTGAAGAAAAAGTTTATAATGTTGAACTTACGTTGGGTTTTTTTTTTTTTTTTTTTTTGTCAGCAAATACTGTACATCTGCAAACGTTTTGAATAAAGAGTGTATTGTACATTTCATTTGTTTATGTAAAAAAAAAAAACAATAACAAAACCTTGGCGGGGAGGGGGATAAATCAACATTATGTACATTACATGATTTTTTTACTTCTGCATATTTTTATTATAATCGCCAAAAAAATTTTTTTTATATTAGTATATATGCAGGTACACACTTTGTCAATTGTGTTGACAATACTCTTGTCAATCTTTAAAAGACCGGCACGGTTGGCCTAGTGGTAAGGCGTCCGCCCCGTGATCGGGAGGTCGTGGCGGCCGGGTCATACCTAAGACTTTAAAATTGGCAATCTAGTGGCTGCTCCGCCTGGCGTCTGGCATTATGGGGTTAGTGCTAGGACTGGTTGGTCCGGTGTCAGAATAATGTGACTGGGTGAGACATGAAGCTTGTGCTGCGACTTCTGTCTTGTGTGTGGCGCACGTTATATGTCAAAGCAGCACCGCCCTGATATGGCCCTTCGTGGTCGGCTGGGCGTTAAGCAAACAAACAAACAAACAAATCTTTAAAAGCCATACAAGGAGCCAGTACAAAACTACAGGGTTTTTACACACATAGCCCACAAAAATTGACGCCAAAACAAGGCTTTTACGGCTTCTGGCGAGACTGACACCAGTCTTCTTCAAAATGGCAAAACAACACTGCTAGGCACAAAAGCTGAACCAAGTAAATTTGTATGGGTGGAAAAGGAGATCAAAAACGGGGTCAGTCTTGCTTATTTTGATTTTTTGTGTATTTTAGTTGCTGCAAGTTTGCTTTTGCGAATTTAATTTTGGGGGTTGTCCTAGGTCTCCGGTCCACTACATATTAAACACTAATTCATGAAAAACAAAACTCTTTATTTCATACGGTAGGGAAATTAATTACCTTTCTGGCAATAAACTTGATGTTAACATAACTGGCCGCATCACAAAGATCTACAGCTAAATGTATCTGCCTCCCTTTTTATGACAGGTACGGAGTGTAGAAGTTTCTATGCTCCCAAAAAATAAACAACCCCCACGCAATTGAGTGACGTCCCCTAATGTCAAAGTGACACGATGTTTCGCTCATTCGCAAAAATAAAGTTGGCATATTATTTTTTGTAATGAATCTGAATTCATCTGGGAGGTTGGTGGTATGATTACATGCTAAGAATGTTTTTTAAGCTTTCGCGTTTTCTGTTTACATTGTTGTTTTCCTGAAATATGCGAAAACCGTTCATTTTGGTACTGAATTGACGCTGTCCTCTGCTGCATGTACGGAGGACAGTCAATCGAATCAGTCGACTTCCAAATGCTGCATTGTCTAGCTCGAAATCTGTCAGAACAACACTTCTGCTTTTAGCCGCTGGGAATTTTAGGGTCAAGCATCATTTGGTAATGTTGAGACCATAATCTACATCTCACTAACACGGAAAATGAGAAGAATTTTAATCTTCTCAAATCGAAGGAAGGGGCACAGCCTCTCTGTGGCAAATGCGGATGAACACGCTGCCTTGGTTTATTAGCGCACTCCAAGATTTTAAGCGCATTGCCATTAGCCAATCAACTGTTTCACATCAGTCATGTGACACCAGTACTTACTAACAATAATAATAAGAATAATAATAATAATATTAATAATATTCATAATTGTTAGTAAGTACTAGTGTCTCATGACTGATGTGAAACAGTTAATTGGCTAATGGCGCTAAAACTGTTGGGGCACTCTTGGAGTGCGCTAACAATCACTGAGAGCGTATTCATTCGCCTGTGCCTCTTGTTTTGATTTGAGAAGATTATTCTCATCCTCCATTTTATAGTGGCATGTAGCTTATCGTCTCCACATGTCCAAATGATGCTTGAACCTAAACTTACCTGCAGCTAACACTGAGAAAAGCACTAGTTGTATTCCAAGCAAGATTTCAAGCAAGACCAGCATTTGAAAGTCGACTGATTCGATTGACTTACCTACTGTTCGTAGCAGACGACTTCATCAGCTTAGTAAATGAACAGTCTTCCCATATTTCAAGGCAGCACTCATGGGAATAGAAAACGTGTGGAGTGCAGATACAACATGAGAAATAACATGCCACCATTTATATTTGGAAATCAGCAAAGCATCGGCCTTTTTACTAAGGGGGCGTGTACACCATCACTAACTAAAAGTTGGAGTTTACGTCCTCTCAGAAACTATTTCTATTTGGGACAAGAGTTGTTGATACGCTAAGGAGCTGGTAAAAGTGAGAAAAGAGGGGAGGATGACGGGGTAGTGCCAAGGAGTAGTGATGATAAAAGTTTGTTAAGAGGGATAAATTCTTCTTCTAGATAGTGTGATTTAATATAATTGGGTTTGGCACCCGTTGTCTCCAAGAGCATTGGGAATAGGATGTTAAAAGTATACGTTTATTTTCCCAAAAAGTACTTTATAAAAAGTGATAAAATTTCAGAGCCATTTTATAAAATCAAAGGTTAAAACAGGTGATTCAGATTTGTACAGGGAGGGCTTAAAAGCAGATATATACAGCACATAGGCCTTTTTTTCATTTCACTTGCAGTTTAAGAAAGCTATCTATGCCACACGATTAGTTGAGGTGAGGTTATTTTGTGGGATCAATGTTTCGTCTGGTTCGCGTTTTGCTACCTAAAATCAATGTTTCGTCTGGTTCGCGTTTTGCTACCTAAAATCAATGTTTCGTCTGGTTCGCGTTTTGCTACCTAAAATCAATGTTTCGTCTGGTTCGCGTTTTGCTACCTAAAATCAATGTTTCGTCTGGTTCGCGTTTTGCTACCTAAAATCAATGTTTCGTCTGGTTCGCGTTTTGCTACCTAAAATCAATGTTTCGTCTGGTTCGCGTTTTGCTACCTAAAATCAATGTTTCGTCTGGTTCGCGTTTTGCTACCTAAAATCAATGTTTCGTCTGGTTCGCGTTTTGCTACCTAAAATCAATGTTTCGTCTGGTTCGCGTTTTGCTACCTAAAATCAATGTTTCGTCTGGTTCGCGTTTTGCTACCTAAAATCAATGTTTCGTCTGGTTCGCGTTTTGCTACCTAAAATCAATGTTTCGTCTGGTTCGCGTTTTGCTACCTAAAATCAATGTTTCGTCTGGTTCGCGTTTTGCTACCTAAAATCAATGGAATTTAAAGTAAAGCTGTGTGCTCCCGCGTAATTTCTAACCGATAAAACGTGTAGATGGTCATCAAGTCGTAAAATGCATGATCGGTGATCAAAACCGTCAATACCCCCGTAATTTGCGTCTGTCCCGAGAAGCTACGTTACCAGACCGGTAGTGTGAAATGTGGATGCTTAGAACCACTAATAACTCATTGCATTTTTGTTTCGAGTTGAAATTAAGTTTGTGTGAAAATTCAGCATGTTTCGATGTTCTACTGAAAATCACCAAAAGAAATGAAAGTAAGGTAAGAGTTGTGTCTGCATGTGAAAGGCAATGCAAAGTCAGCACACACACAAAAGTAGATCTAACTCGACCTGTCCACACATTTATCCAAACGCCTACAGAAAAATGTGCCTTGTCAAACGTTCTAATCTCTTGTGGTTACTGACAATATCGTTATTGAAACAATCATAGTGTGCTGAGAGATTTATAGAAAACATCTCGAACATAATTATTGAACTTGGCGCTAAGAGCTTTGTTCAAGAACTCATTCTCTCGATTTGCTTTGTTAATCTCTAAGCGAACTGTGATGTCTCAATTACCGAAATAAAAATAACATAACAAAATTAAAAAAATTAAATAGTAATAATTAAAAATACCTTGGGTATGCTGGACGTGGAGAAATACACACAGCAGAGTAGCCAGCGAAAACATTTTACCGCCCGGCATTCTCCTGGAATAAAAAGAATGTAAGAAATGTTAAGTCCTTTGTACTGGAAACTTGCATTCTCCCAGTAAGGTAATATATTGTACTACGTTGCAAGGCCCTGGAGCAAATTTTTGATTAGTGCTTTTGTGAACAAGAAACAATTGACAAGTGGCTCTATCCCATCTCCCCCCCCCCCTTTCCCCGTCGCGATATAACCATCGTGGTTGAAAACGACGTTAAACACCAAAAAAATAAAAAGAAAGAAAGAATCTCTGTAAAGCAGATTCGTGGTCCAAACAGTCAAGTAGTGTTGTTTCGAGTGTGTCGTGTGTGTCTTTGTCTTCGTATTTTCCGTTCAGTGTTTTGTTTTTGTTGTAGTTGAGGTAGTAGTTTTTAAGTATTCCTTTTTGTTTGCTAACATATGTACATATGTTTGGCTCACGTAAGTGTAGCCTATGCGATCGTAACTTTGTCTGTCTGTGCGTGCGTGCGTGCGTGCGTCTGTGCGTGTGTATGTCTGTGGTAGAAACTCTAACATTTGAAGACGTCACATTACATTGACGTCACATTATGACGTAAGAGGGTTAGACGTCACGCGAAGGAAGTACTGACAGTCTCGGTCATTATTATTTTGAGCGCGCCGAGACTAGTTGGCAGTCGTGTCCTTGTAAGTAGGCTACATGCAGACAGACAGATCTAGATCTAGTGTCTCGCTTTCTTGCACAGTTTCACCTATGCTCTTTCTGTGTGTGTGTGTGTGTGTGTGTATGTCTCTCTCTCTCTCTCTCTCTCTCTCTCTCTCTCTCTCTCTCTCTCTCTCTCTCTCTCTCTCTCTCTCTCTCTTTCTCTCTCTCCATCTTGTGCAAATTCGTAATGTTAACGTTATTTTCACTGTTTTGTCATTTATCTTGACAACACTTCTTCTTTAGCAGCCATGCTTGCACCAAAACTTGCACCCCTACTAACAAGTAAAATGCCGCAAGAATATTCGGATTGACTTTGACGTCATACTGGCAAAAACATTGCATTCTGATTGGTTATAGCATTATAAATGTTCTTGTGATTGGTGGATGGACTTACTTGGTTTTACCAGCAAATTGACATGTAATTTTTTTGGAGAAATGTTTGAAGTTGTGGACTTACTTTTCTATATCTCCTTATCTATTTATTTTACAAAGTCAAAATTTACACACAGGCTGCTTCTTGATTTCTTAGTTTTGATGAACAAAAAGATATCATTTTTGGGGAAAAATGGACTTACTCGGTTTTGTCAGCACATGGCAGATGTACTTTAAACAGTTGTTAAGGTGTGGACTTACTTTTTTATATCTCCTTATCTATTTATTTCACAAAGTCACAATTTACACATAAGGTGCGCCTTAATTTCTAAGCTTTGATGAACAAAAAATATCATTTTTGAAAAAAATGGACTTACTCGGTTTTGTCAGCACACGGCAGTTATCGCTAATAAGTAGTTTGGCACCTTGCGGTGAACGATCTTGTGAAATAATATCAATTTATGACGTTTTCGCCTCTCTAGTAATGAAATAAAGCCTGACTCATCGTACAATTTTTGATGGCTTGTACCGCGGACTGCTCCAACAATTGTTCGAATTGCGTCTAAGTGAATACTTTCGAGCTCGGTGGCTAACATCTGCCATGTGCTGTCAGGTGTGCAAGAAAAAAGGGTATTTTTATATCATGGGTTTTATGAATTTTCTTCTTTTATTCTTTTATAGTTATTAATTAATGACCTATATGTGCTGATGACTAAATTAATTTCCTTTGTTGGATCAATAAAATGTTATGAGTTATGAGTTATGAACTCCTTTGGGCAGTTGTCCCAGAGAACATCAGCATAATCAAAATGTGGCAATATGAAGGATTTATACATTGTTTCTAAAGCTTTTCTGCCTAGTCTATATTTATAAGATCGTAAGCAAGCTACGAGCGTACGGCATTTTGCTATAACAGATTTAATATGTAACTCCCACTTACCGTTATTCTGAATAATAATACCAAGATGTTTATGACTTTCAGTTTCTTGTAAAATTGTGCCACCGAAGTTTAAAGGGATGTAATCTGGATTCCTTTTCCTGCTTATATTCAGAAGTTTTGTTTTACTTTGATTAAATTTGACTTTCCACTGACTAGCCCACTGGTCGATTTTTTCAAGATCTGAGTTAAAAATATCTGTTCGCATCTGAGAATTTTCC
The DNA here is from genome assembly GCF_037325665.1 of Littorina saxatilis. Lineage (NCBI taxonomy): Eukaryota > Metazoa > Mollusca > Gastropoda > Littorinimorpha > Littorinidae > Littorina > Littorina saxatilis. The sequence goes on from NC_090255.1 coordinate 34,691,061, forward strand.
AGGCTTAAATACATACTTGTATCGTCGGCAAACAGTTTAATAATGGATTCAACGTTATCAACTATGTCGTTAATGTAAACCAGAAAAAGGAGAGGTCCTAGAATAGAGCCTTGTGGAACGCCTGTTTGCACAGGTAAGTAGCTAGACATACTTCCTTTAAGCACCACTGCTTGTGTTCGATCAGTTAAATAGTTTTGCAACCAATTAAACATCTGACCTCGAATCCGTAGTGCAAATAACTTTCTCAGAAGACCTTTGTGCCAGACTCTGTCAAATGCTTTGGAAATGTCGAAAAAGATTGCCTGGACAGTAATGCTGTCGTCGAGTGACTTGCAAAAGTCGTTATATAGGCATGTTAACTGGTACACAGTGGAGTCACCGGGAATAAAAACCAGACTGGGAAGGTGTGATTATGTTATTCGATACAAAATAATCAAACACATGTTTCTAAACACATTTTTCAAGAACTTTACCTACGCAGCTTAAGAGTGAGATGGGACGATAATTTGAACAGTCTCCTTTATCCCCCTTTTTAAATATCGGTGTTATGTGTGCTGTTTTCCATATGCTTGGAAATACACCCTCATTTAATGATCTTGTAAATAAAATAGATAGAGGTTCTGCTATTATAGGTAAACTTGCAATAAGAATCTTATTATGAATTTTATCAGGCCCGACAGCTTTAGATGTATCAAGACTTTCTATTACACTTTTCACTTCTTCGGAAGTCACGACCATATCGTCGACAAAAAACTCAGCATTGTCTATATCGGGAACATTATCGTCTGTGTCGTTTATTTCTGATTGTTTAACAAAAGACATATTAAATAATTCAGCCTTTTCCTGGTCTTCAAAATAGGTTTTACAATCAACTGTTAGTGGCGGGATTTCGTTTTGGTCAGAGCCTTTCTTTGCCATAAACCTGTTAACTAACTTCCACCACTGCTTCTGACCAAATTTCTTTGGATCAGATACGGACCGGTCAAGTTCCTCTAAATATTGTTTCTTTCGCGTTCGAATAGCATCTGTGTATTGGTTCCTTATCTTACGAAAGAGTTCCCAAGCTTGTGGTGTGTCTACATGCACAGCAATAGTATGAATAAATCTTTTTCGGTCTTTTAATTTCAAAATATATGATGTGATCCAGGGTGTGTCTCCCTCCCGAATGGTGACTTCCTTGACGGACAAGCAGGTTTTCACGATCGAATACAACTGCTCCGAAAAAAGAGAAGCTGCGGTATGAATATCTTCTAAAGTCACTATGTTTGACCAATTACTATGTTCCCATGGGGGGATTCACGGTGCGAATGACACTGCGTCAGCTTGTTCATTTATCTTTAGTATTTTCTTCAACTTTAACTTTTAGGACCATGTATGAGGTTGTGGCAAGCTAAATACACAACACGACGACGTCTCGGAAAAATAGTAAGGATTATATAGGGAAAAACAACAGTGTCAGTTAATGTCCGTTTTGAAGGTGTTAGTGGTTGGGGATTTTGAAAAGCATCAGACATCAGGCAGATACAATCCTTTCTGCGTGTTCTGGTGCAGAAAGAGTTTTCAGTTTATACATTGGAGTGACCAGTAGATACCGTATTACAACCATAGCCCCAAACGACATTTACAGAGCCCAAAGAAGGATTAGGGTCAATTTCAAAGCCACTTTTCCATATGAAGCGCCAACTTTATATGAAAATGTGTTTAATAAACATCAAAGGACTGAGGTTGAACTTTCTGATAAGGGACATTTTAAACCTAGTCATTGTCACTTCAACGTTGTTCTCTTATTTGCTTGGATCATTACTCCTGGTCGGGTTGTTTCATGCATCCTTTTTGGCTCACGTAAGTGTAGCCTATGCGATCGTAACTTTGTCTGTCTGTGCGTGCGTGCGTGCGTGCGTCTGTGCGTGTGTATGTTTAATTGTTTTGTGTTCTGGTAGTTGTTTATATATTTTTTTTAAACTTGCTGATTTTTTTCTGCATTGGATCTTTGATGTTGTTGATACTTCACCGGTACACACATCCTTTTGATAGCAAAATCAGTATGTATAAAGGCGCAAACACAGACACACACAGAGACACACAAACACACACACACACACACACACACACACACACACATACACACACACACACACACACACACACACACACACACATATTAAATCTGTCTGTCACACCATGAACATAGAACCACAGTAGACACACTCACCAGCTAGGAGGGTGATCTTCCACGCACGACCAAGCAGAGGTTTAGCAGCACTTCAGACAAGTCCTCACCTCTGTGCTGAATCCGGAGGGTCTAGTCGGAATGCTGCTGATCCCAAATACAAACTCTTTTTTAATACTTGTTTTATAGCGTTTGTACTCTTGCAATGAAAACATACCTATTGGCAATTACTACCAATATATTTGATGTATAGCTTGTTTATTTGGAGAAATTTGACTTGCAATGTTATTACTGTATAGAGGAGATGTCGAATCATTCTGATATTAAGCAGGTTTTTCCCATGCATTAAATTCTTTATTCGTTTGATGTAGATGAGAGGAACTTCATATGAAGATTTACAGGCCAGGAGATTTCCAGAGTTAAAGATGCACTTCGTATTAGCTGTTCTATGCAAGTCTCAACAATTAAAACTTTTTTAATTTAAGGTTCTGTTTAATGCAGTTTATATTTCTCAGCCTCTTACATACCCCAAAAAGAACACTCTAAAATTAACTTTCTCAAAAGCATTCTTCTTGACAATGTTAATACTTATGTGACAATGCGTATTGGCTTGATAACATTTTGATAAGATTTACGTTTGTTAATTAGCTTGTTTTAATCAATAGTGCTGATTAAAATAGCTAAATGAAATAAGAGGCGCAATCATATAAGTTGATTGCACATAAAGATCAAAACGTTGCTAACGCTTTCAAGAATGAATGATCCAAATTTGAAAACTGTACAAACATAAATTACTGTTGTCAATAGCGATGTTATGGACACCTAGGATTTTGGTTTACTGTTTTGGGCAAGCATATGCCTTTAGTCCTAATGCTTTACGGTCACCTGCACACAAATGTTTAGGCGGTAGGTAGTTTTACCATATAGTGTCAGCCAGATTTCCTTTATTTCATTTACTTACATGTTCTTGTGTGCAAAGGCAGACATATGACTAAAACACCTTTATCCTACATACCTGAGAGAGAAAACCCATGACATAACAAAACCATCCACCCACACGTTGGTATATCCTGTGAATGAGGTCGTGTCAAACCAGTCTGGCAGGTACCTCATTTTCCACTGCTCATGATGACAAAGTCAACGAAACAGACGTTATTCTGGGAACACGTTTGCCCTTGCTGTTTCCCCTGGAGACATTTTGAGAACGTACACGTGACCCTAGAGTGATGTCTTTTTGCTTTGACGTCAAAGATTTCAGGAGGCTTTGGAAGAGATCGAATTTCCATAAGAGGTGTCTTCAATTTGGGCGCTTCTACGGCTGGACTTTTGGAGCAAAAGGTACGCTAGTACATTATGTAGGATAAACCTAATACTCCATGGTTTGCTGTGTCATGTCAGATCAACACTCCGGTGGGTTTTTTTCTTCAAATATTGAAAAGCTTGCTTTCGCTCGCATTTCAATATTTAAACAACTAAATCGTATTCATTTTACGAATGTACTCTTTTTGTCATATTTTCAAGGTCAAACACCTAACAACTTTATATTTTTGGAATCGGGAAATTATTAGAAATAGACGTATGTCAATATTATCTGTTTTGTTCCATAAAACGATTTTCTTCACTTCTAAGCACACTTTTAAATCAATTACAATTAAACTATATCTTTTTTGATGCAGCAGGCAATAATAATATCACTTTTGTGATTCAAATTCCGACTTTAAAAAAAAATAAAATAGGCAACATTTGAATTAACATTTCATAATCGAATTTGTAAGGTACCTAGCTAAAATGCAATCCCACAGTCCGGACCGAGTCAAAAATTATGTGACAAATGTTTTATTAAGATATATGGAAAAAATGTATACCTAAACTTTTGCAAACGGGAAAATACGACCTCATCAAATAGTCTTGGAAAAATGGACAAAGACAAAACTACCAAATACGTTAAAAAAACAAGTGTACATTGATTTATATACAAATCCGTTCGGTAGTTTTTGATATTTAATATGTTCTGCACAGACAGGCACACAGACACACGTACCTTGGGAGACACACCTCCCCCTCCGCCCTCGTTAAATCATTCAGTAACCTATTGACCGAATGTAAAAACACCCAAAAATAAGAAAAGACAAAAACCAAAAACAGCGAGTGTAAAGAAAAAAGACAACAAAGGCAAAAATCAAATATTCTCTGAATGTTGAAACGGAGCAAGGAGGAATGTCTTTGTGATATAAAGTATGTCTGAAATAATCAAGTTACTCAATTAATCAAGTTCCTTTTCACCAAGCGAGTACTAAATGTCGAGAATTGCTATTTTGAGGTAACTCACACAAAGCAAGGCCGTAATCTCATTTGATCTTCATAAACAACATATGGCGTCAATAAATTATACTGTCAAACGTGATTTGATATTGCTGAAGATATTCTTGAGAACTGCAATAACAGCATGTAATCTTGGGAAGTCGTTCTCCAAATGAAAGTCATCATCTTTTCTTTATCTTTATTTGGTGTTTAACGTCGTTTTCAACCATTCAAGGATATATCGCGACGAGAAGTCATCATCATCATCATCATCATCATCATCATCATCATCATCATCATCATCATCATCGCCGCGTCATCATCGCCGCGTCATCATCATCATCATCATCACCATCATCATCAACAACATCATTATTAGTATCACCGTCATCATAATCTTCTTCTTCTTCTTTTTCTTCTTCTTTTTCCTCTTTTTCTTCTACTTCCTCTTTTTTTTCTACTGGCTAATCCCGGAATTGGTCATCTCCGCATTATTTTTATTGTAGTATATGTTAACGAGGTATCAATTCAAAAGTGTTAAAAGGTGTGTGCAATATTAAAAGCATTTTTCATCAGAGTAGTGTGGACACAATCACACTAAAAGACGAACAAACACACACACACTCTCTCTGTCTCTATGTCTCTGTCTCTGTCTCTGTCGCTGTCTCTGTCTCTCTGTCTCTGTCTCTGTCGCTGTCTCTCTGTATCTCTCTCTCTCTCTCTCTCTCTCTCTTTCTATCTCTCTCTCAATCTCTCTCTCTATCTCTCTCTATCTCTTCCTATGTTTGTTGTTGATGGTTGATTTTCGTCCTGGTTGTTGTTGTTGTAGTTGTTATGTCCGTCTGTCTTTATGTGTTGTATAAAGGACAGGTTGGAAGAATATGCTTTGCCTAAAACCTTTATCCTTCTATATATATATACGACTAGTGTCTGTGTGTGTGTCTGCCTGTGCGCGATGCACGGCCAAAGTTCTCGATGGATCTGCTTCAAATTTGGTGGGCTTATTCAGAGAGACCCCGAAATGGCGGGGTAAAAACGGTCATACACGTAAAATTCCACTCGTGCAAAAACACGAGTGTACGTGGGAGTTTCAGCCCACGAACGCAGAAGAAGAAGAAGAAGAAGAGAGACCCCGGACACAACCTCATCGATGAGATATTTCAACACGTGCTCTCAGCGCGCAGCGCTGAACCGATTTTGGTTCCACCTCAGCTATTTTGGTTCCACCTCAGCTACCCGGGCCCCCATACCGACACACCATAGCCGCTACACCACATCACAACGCCAAAGTTCTCGGTGGATCTTTTTCAAATTTGGACACCGTATTCAGCTACACCCCGGACACAATATCATCGATGAGATATTTCAACACGTGCTCTCAGCGCGCAGCGCTGAACTGATTTGGGTTTTTGTGTTCATTTCACCATTATAAGTAACTCTTCCTTATCTTCTCCAGTGTTTGGCGTTTATCTCCCTTCCTTCGTGTGGCTTTCCCGTTTGTAACTTACTATTACTATTTTTAGAATGTCACTGCGCTGTCCACTGCGCTGTCCACTGCGCTGTCCACAACGCTTCCCTTGCACCCGTAAGTTGTTCTTACTGTCAAAGTGAAAAGGTCGAATCAATTTATAGCCACGCGAAAAATACACTCTCACCTATCTCTATATATTTATAGATACAGATATGCATATATATATACGGCTTCTCTGTGTGTGTGTGTGTTTGTGTGTGTGTGTGGGAAAAAACCTGTGTATTGTAGAGTTTGTTTGTTTGTTTATTTGTTGCTTAACGTCCAGCCGACCACGCAGAGCCATATCAGGACGAGGAAGGGGGGGGTGAAGGGGGCCACTTGTCAAGCGATTCCTGTTTACAAATGCACTAACCCACTACTTGTGTCCCAGCAGGCTTTAGTAAAACTAAATTAATACCTACTGGAAGATTACCAGTTTCCAGTATGTCAAAACAGGCTTAACCTATCTACTGCTGGACTTACATCAGAACACTAACAGATTAAACTATACATGAATCGCGAGACAAGCGGCAAGAGAAGAGATTTTTTGGAAAAAATACAGGTGAATGAGCAAGAAGGCAGAAAAAAGAAAAGAATTCATGAAGAAAAAGAGAGCATGACAGGAAAGAGGAACCAAAAATCTACCTAACAGCAAACTAGAAAGCTCCTGCGGTTCCAAAAACAGGAGGGGCCTTTAATTTCATAACCGCAGTGCCCCACTGCGGGAGTCCCTGTCGTTATCTTATACCACAGTATGGTGTTCACCATGATATACAAATGTCTTAACAGGGCTATTGTAGAGTTCTGTTTGTGATGTGGTCTAGCGGCTTTTGTCCGTCTGTATGTTCTGGCATGTGAGAAGCCACAGCAGATAA
>NC_090255.1:34702916-34730416 GCF_037325665.1 Littorina saxatilis
ATGTAGAAATAAGATTAACGTAAATTTGGATCGTTTTATATAAAAACAATTTTTATTACAATTTTCCGATTTTTAATGACCAAAGTCATACATTATTTTTTAAGGCACCAAGCTGAAATGCAATACCGAAGTCCGGCCTTCGTCGAAGATTGCTTGGCCAAAATTTCAATCAATTTGATTGAAAAATGAGGGTGTGACAGTGCCGCCTCAACTTTTACAAAAAGCCGGATATGACGTCATCAAAGACATATATCGAAAAAATGAAAAAAAGGTCTGGGGATATCATACCCAGAAACTCTCATGTCAATATTCATAAAGATCGGTCCAGTAGTTTACTCTGAATCGCTCTACACACACACACACACACACACACACACACACACACACACACACACACACACACACACACACCACGACCCTCGTCTCGATTCCCCCTCTATGTTAAAACATTTAGTCAAAACTTGACTAAATGTAAAAAGGGTATTCACTTTTTCACAACCCATTTCGGAATTCGTCATTTGACCCATCGTAAATATACTACTCAGTTAATGATTACAAAGGGAATAGTTGTTGATTGATAAGTTTTCGTTAATCAGCACACAAAACAATTATATTTGTATAATTTTTGTTTGTTAACAGACAATAAATCAAGATTACAAAACACTGATTTTTTTAAGCTCCTGAAGCAGTTGCTATCAATACTTAATAGCATAAGGCCTAAAAAAAAAATAGGTGTGGTTACGGTAACCCGACCTACCCTATTTTTAGGGGCCGATCCTATAACTTTTTATTACATTTGTCAAAAAAAACCCACCCGAGTGCAAAAAACGCAATGCAAGCGAAAGCGCCCGAGTCGCACACTTATTTCCCTGTCAAGTAGGTTCAATTTGTACACATTAGAAAAAAAAGTTTTAAAAAAAAGTGATTACCTACCTACCTACCCTATTTTTTTGTGGATATGTTACCGTAACCACACCTATTTTTTTTTTGGCCTAATATTACTTTGACCAGGTTTTCTGTTTGTGAAGACATAATTCAATATCTGTTTGGGAGTTGCAGCATAAGATACTCAGAATGCTTGAGGTGCGGGAGGGGGCACGGAAAAATGATTTACATTAAATGTTTTGCTTTTTGGTGAATTCTGTCTGACAACAAATTATTTATTGATATTGTTAATCAGAAAATATTTCAAGTTTCTTGTATGAATGTGCAAATGCTGGATAATGATGGGTAACAAGTAAAGACAACTACTGGAGTTTTTCCTTTAAGAAAAATTAAGAGAATCACAACTGTTAATAAGTTGGAAAAGAGTTATAAAATTGCTATCAGTTCATGTGGTTCAACCTTGTTTCGCAATTAGTGAATGTGCAGGTGTGTTAGTCATTTATATTGGTCAAAGAGCTAAGTTTTGTTTAAATATAATAGATCTTTATAGTTGATCGTTGGCATCTGCGAAAGTTGTTTTTCGAGTTAAATACTTGGAGACAGCTAAAGAAAATTGATTAAAACGGTTTAAGATGATGTCTGTAGGACTGCATTTAGATAAAGATGGTAATTGTCTTGTAAGTAACTGTTATGCTTTTTGTACAGTGATCAGAGTGACGTTTTTGTTACATTTAGTCAAGTTTTAACTAAATGTTTTAAGATAGAGGGGGAATCGAGACGACGGTCGTGGTGTGTGTGTGTGTGTGTGTGTGTGTGTGTGTGTGTGTGTGTGTGTGTGTGTGTGTGAGAGAGAGTGCGTGCGTGCGTGCGTACGTACGTGTGTGTGTGCGTGCGTGTGTGCGTGTGTGTGTGTGTGTGTGTGTGTGTGTGTGTGTAATACCCGTTTGGTGTTCATGTGTGTGTTGATGTGTTTTTGTTTTTTAGAGCACCGAGTTATGTGCCTCAGCCGGTGTCTGTCTCTGTTTTCTATGTGTGTGTGTGTGTGTGTGTGTGTGTGTGTGTGTGTGTGTGTGTGTGTGTGTCTGTCTGCCTGTCTGTCTGTCTGTCTGTCTGTGCGTGTGTGTGCGTAGAGCGACTCAGACCAAACTACTGAACCGATGTTTATGAAATTTGACATGAGAGTTCCGGGAAATGATATCCCCGGGTGTTTTTTTCTTTTTTTCGATAAATACTTTTGATGACGTCATATCCGGCTTTTTGTAAAAGTTGAGGCGGCACTGTCACACCCTCATTTTTCAATCAAATTGATTGAAATTTTTGTAAAGCAGTCTTCGACGAAGGCCGGACTTCAGTATTGCATTTCAGCTTGGTGGCTTGAAAATTAATTAATGACTTTGGTCATTAAAAATCTGAAAGTTTTAATAATTTTTTTTATATAAAACGATCCAAATTTACGTTCATCTGATTCTACATCATTTCCTGATTTCAAAAACATATAAATATGTTATATTTAGATTAAAAACAAGCTCTGAAAATTAAAAATATAAAAATTATGATCAAAATTAAATTTCCGAAATCGATTTAAAAACAATTTCATCTTATTCCTTGTCGGTTCCTGATTCCAAAAACATATAGATATGATATGTTTGGATTAAAAACACGCTCAGAAAGTTAAAACGAAGAGAGGTACAGAAAAGCGTGCTATGCAGCACAGCGAAACCACTACCGCGCTGAACAGGCTCGTCAGTTTCACTCCGTCATGCACAAGCGGCGGACTACGGTCATTGTGAAAAAATGCAGTGCGTTCAGTTTCATTCTGTGAGTTCCACAGCTTGACTAAATGTAGTAATAAATTTCGCCTTACGCGACTTGTTATGATGTGATTATGGTGATTCGTGTCCAGAAGATAGTGTTTAAAAAAAATTAGTGTGGTTTCGTTATTGATAGGCGATAATACACGTTATATATGTTTGTTCATAATATTGAATTGATGAATGGTGCTCCTATTTTTGTTTTCAAGAGAGTAGAGAGTATTTTTTAATGTGCTTAGTTTCAGAATGTGCCTTAAGCACACACACACACAAACACACACACACACACACACACGCACGCACGCACGCACGCACACACACACACACACACACTCTCTCTCTCTCTCTCCTCTTGGTCTCTGTTATTGTCTCTCTCTTTATTTTTTAAACATGTTCGCCAGTGAATAACTTTATCTTGATCAAAACCGCCATTGCTGTATTCAAGAAGTGTTCATAAGTGGCAACAGATTGGAAAAATCAAAACTTGTACTGATTGAAACTTACAAAAAAAGATCATGTGTTCATTACCTTCTTGCAAAGTTATAGCTTGTAATGAATCTTTTATTTATGCATAATGAAGAAATATGTTTGTAGCCAAAGATATATTAAAGGCAGTATACATATGAAAACATGCGTATGGCATGTGTGGACATGCTGTGAACGTTCTGTGTATATCTGAAGGTATTATTACGTAAATACACGATGAACAGTTTGCATGTGTCTACTTGTGTGTGTGTGTGTGTATGTATGTGTATGTGTGTGTGTGTATGTGTGTGTGTGTGTGTGTGTGTGTGTGTGTGTGTGTGTGTGTGTGTGTTTAAAATAATGTTCTGAAAACAATATTTGTCACATTTTTGCCAACGGCTTCGACTTCGGATTCGGTAAGAGCTGTGTACCAGATGAGGACCAGTTACAGACGGGCTGACCTAAAAGGACATGGCAAGCCCCCTCCCTTCGCCCCCTCAGGTAAAGATACTACCCCCCTTTCTGTGTCATGTCAGGTTGACACTCGTTTTCGTTTTTTTCAATATTGAAAAGTCCGCTTTCGTTTGCAATTCAATATTGAAAATGAGCAACTCGTGTAAACCTGGTATTACACAGGAAGCCATGTTGTATTCTCTATATTGCCTCTTTTATTATCTAATTTTTCGCATCAGTGTTTATTCTGGTCCACACCATTCTGGTGAAACAAATGCTTACTAAATTTGCACTTACCTATTACGTGTAATAACTAAATCTTCTTCACAATCCAGTAAGTACTGTTGACCCTTGAAAGACATGAAATTTGAATTGTTGTTTCTGCCATGGTCTTTTTAAGGAACGGGTTCATCAAGGGGACAACTGCGTTTATCTATGAATAGACTTCAATGACAAATTGTACAACATCAACGTTTGAAATCCATTTCTTTCTTTCTTTCTTTATTTGGTGTTTAACGTCGTTTTCAACCACAAAGGGTTATATCGCGACGGTTTGAAATCCATTATTTTGTACTTAGCATATAAGATCAAAAGTTATGGCTACATGTATTAATATTTGCTGGCATGGTATCCATGAAAAACGGAAGTTACCGGAGGATATCTTCCCTAATTACCATGTGTGTTAGATTACTGTCTTACGTTACCGACCTAAACAGATTCGTGTGTGAAGTGTTTACACACGTTGGCCACAAAAAGGGACTTTTGGGGTACGCCTGAAATATTGATTTTGGCGCCATTTGTGTGCATTGATACCCACAATGTATCGTACAGAAAATGGGTTAATGAAACGGAACTTCACGTTTCTTGGAGAACCCATTTTTGTTAGAGAAATGACAAGCGTGTGAACCCATTAGTGCGGCTTTACACACACACACACACACACACACACACACACACACACTGACACACACACATACACACACACACACACACACACACACACACACACACACACACACTCAGGTGAGTTGTGATGGAACATATTGGTGAAGATTTTGTCAAATGAATGTGTGCACAGAATGTTGCAAAATCCAATGTTTAGGGAAAAGGTGACCAAAATGTTGATTTACTACAGTCTGTGTACAAATGTCCTTTTTGGGGGACAAGCTTTTTCGATTAGAATACTAATGTCTTCTGAATCAATCGACCTTTCCATTATCAATCGTTATCATTCGATGTATGTAACACTCAAAATTGTGAATGATCGAAATAATTAGTTTTACGTGCTAATGTTATTGATTTCATCGACAGGAAACTGGGTGGTCTGAGCAAGGTTCTACAATGGCTATATGTGCTTATGTATCTGTGTTCTCGAGGTAGTATATCTTCTTTTTTTGTTGGAAATATGATATGACAATGCACGTTACATTTTACTTTTTTATAACACTTGTTTTTGAGAGAAAAAAGATCACATATTTAGAGCTTTATAGAAAAATACAATGAATCTTCTATCATGGTCAAGCATTGAGCAGTAAATTACTCAAACTATGTTTATGGGCCTAATTCGGTGAAATTATTACTTACTTACTTTCTTAACTATGCTCAGATATTTAATTAAATCGTATGCATGGAAAGCTTGCGATATCAGAAACACATCTGCGGTAAAATCAATAAAAATTGGCACAGAAACAGTGAGAAAAAGCATGCATGCAGTGACTGTCGTTAGCGACAATTTAGATTCCCTCTCCGTTGACCATGTGTGACTGAACATAACACATTTAAGCAAAAGAAAACACACAGTAGACTGCTGACACCTACTTTATTTACTTTACGCTACCATTTCAAGAAGCCAATGCTACACTTTAAGAATTGCACTTTAATTTACTTATTAATGGTTTTATAAAATGTCCTATTGAAAACATTACATTTGATATGTTCTTTATAGTCCATAGCCATGTCCTTATGTCCGTTCCGTCCGTTTTCCCGATCGAGTGTCCATTGGTAGTGTGCCTGATCGATGCCAGCTTGCAGTGTTCCTGTGGGATGACAGGTTGCAGTGTTCCTATGGGATGCCAGGTTGCAGTGTTCCTATGGGATGACAGGTTGTGCTGGGCAGCTGCCGGTACCTATAAGGACTTGGCCATTGCAGCAGCGGTTTGCACGGTCGCTGTACATCTGACCTCCACAGCAACGGTTGTTAGTCCCTTCAGGCAGGATTTTGCTGCCACAGCATGTTTGGGTCGCTTTGTCGTAAGTTTCAGTTCCGCAGCAGCCTTGTGACAAGGAGTTATAGACTTGATGTCCACAGCAAAGATGGTCACTTCCAGCAGCATGGACAGTGCCTCCACAACAGGTGTGCGTTTTGGTTTTATAGGGTTTAGGTCCGCAGCATCGGTAGTTGCTTCCGCCTGGCTTAATCTTTCCCTTGCAGCAACTGTGTGTTGTTTTGTTGAAGGCTTGCGTTCCACAGCAGCTCTCTGTCATGTAATCGTAGGCCTGAGTTCCACAGCACCTGTGCGTCAATGTGTTGTAAGTTTGAGTTCCACAGCAAGCACTGGTCACTTTGCCGGACCTAAGCTGGTCACCACAGCAGGTGTGAGTGTTTCGATTGTAGAGCTGAGTTTTACAGCAGCCATAATCATTTCCCCCTGACAGAATCTTTCCTCCGCAGCAAGTATGAGTCTTGAGCTTGTAGGTCTGGTTTCCACAACAGCTGTACTTTCGTCCACCTTCTAAGATCTGGCCGTTACAACAGGTGTGTGTCCTGGTTGTGTAAGTTTGGCTTCCACAGCAGCTGTACTTCTGTCCGCCTGATAGGACTTGGCCGTCACAGCAGTTCTGCTTCTTGTAACTGTACACTTGAGTTCCACCGCAACAACGATATCTTGACTTCATAGACAGCACTTTCCCGCCACAGCAAGTCTGTTTACCTTCCTTGTAGACGTCTGTTCCACAGCATCTTTGTTTCTTACTTCCAGCAGCCTGCACTTTCCCGTTGCAGCACAGTTGAGTCCCTTTGGTGTAAGCTTGAATTCCGCAGCAACTACCTGTCGCCTTGTTGTAGAGTTGGTTAGTTCCACAGCAACTGTGTGTTGTTCTGTTGTAGACTTGTATTCCGCAGCAACCATGTGTCCTGTAGCTATAAGAGTTGTGTCCACAGCAACCATAATAGTACAAACCCCCAGGCTGAATGTTGCCTTGACAACAGGTGGAATTATACCTGTAGTAGGTGTGACTTCCACAGCAGGAGTAGCTTGACCCACCTGGAAGGACCTGACCAGAGCTGCAACAGGTGTGTGTATTGTAGTTGTACGAGTTACTTCCGCAGCACCTGTGATACGTTCCACCTGAGCGAACTTCTCCCCCGCAACAGGTGTGTGTTGTTCTGTTGTAGACCTGTGTTCCACAGCAGCTCTGGGTTCTGTAGTTGTAAGAGTTCATTCCACAGCAACGAGAATAATACGACCCCCCAGGCTGAATGTTGCCTTGACAACAGGTGGAATTATACCTGTAGTAGGGGAGACTTCCACAGCAGGAGTAGCTTGACCCACCTGGAAGGACCTGACCAGAGCTGCAACAGGTGTGTGTATTGTAGTTGTACGAGTTACTTCCGCAGCACCTGTGATACGTTCCACCTGAGCGAACTTCTCCCCCGCAACAGGTGTGTGTTGTTCTGTTGTAGACCTGTGTTCCACAGCAGCTCTGGGTTCTGTAGTTGTAAGAGTTCATTCCACAGCAACGAGAATAATACGACCCCCCAGGCTGAATGTTGCCTTGACAACAGGTGGAATTATACCTGTAGTAGGGGAGACTTCCACAGCAGGAGTAGCTTGATCCACCTGGAAGGACCTGGTTGCCACAGCAGCTCTGGTTTCTGTAGTTATACGAGTTCATTCCACAGCAACGATAATAATACGATCCCCCAGGCTGAATGTTGCCTTGACAACAGGTGGAATTATACCTGTAGTAGGTGTGACTTCCGCAGCAGGAGTAGCTTGATCCACCTGGAAGGACCTGGCTAGAGCTGCAACATGTGTGTGTTGTTCTGTTGTAGGGCTTACTTCCACAGCAACTGTTGTTTGCCCCCCGTTCTCGTAGCATGTAACTGCAACACAGGTGTGTTGTTGTATTGTAGGACTGAGTTCCGCAACAGCTGTTGTTTGTTCCCTTCTCGCGTAGTATGTTACCACAGCATAGGTGTGTTATGGAATTGTAGGCTTTCATTCCACAGCAATAACGGTTCACTCCACCTGACTGGATTTTTCCTCCACAGCAGGTTTGAGATGTTGTGTTGTAGACCTGAGTTCCGCAGCAGCGTTGTGTTCTGTAGTTGTAGGTATCAGCTCCGCAACATCTGTCGTAGTATCCCACAGTGTCACGAGCTGTTCCTGCACAGCACGTTTGTGTCCTGGAATTGTAGGTCCCATTTCCACAGCACCTTTGGTACGAACCACCTGGAACAATGTTACCGTAGCAACATGTGTGAACGGCAGAGGTGTAAGCTTTCGTTCCACAGCAGCTATTGCGAGTTCCTCTGCTTTGTACGGCACCATTGCAGCACATTTTGGATGTGGAATCGTAGACTTCAGTTCCGCAGCAGCCGTGGTAGCGACCACCGGGCTTGATTTCGCCTCTACAACAGGTGTGCGTCGTTGTATTGTAGGACTGAGTCCCACAGCATCCGTTGTTTGTTCCCCTTTGGTGAAGAGTGCCATAGCAACAGAGGTGTGACCTGTAATCGTAGACTTCGGTTGCACAGCAACCATGATTTTGTCCTCCTGACTGGATTTTGTTATTGCAGCAATTGTGTGAGGTCCTATTGTAGACTGATTGATATCCACAACAACTTTGTGTGCGGTAAGGATAGGTCTCCGTTCCACAGCATCTATAAGAGGTTCCACCTGACTTAATGATACCTGCGCAACAGCTGTGTGTCACACGGTTGTAGGCCTGATTCCCACAACAGCTACTGTAGGTCCCTTTCTCTTGAGTTGTGCCTGCACAACAAAGTTGTGTTCTGGAATCATACACCCGACTTCCGCAGCAGTAATGGTACGACCCACCTGGTAGGATTTTTCCGCTGCAACAGGTATGCGTGTAGGAGTTGTAGGTCTGATTCAAACAACAAGAGTTATGCGTTCCCTTCTCTCGAGGAGTGATATCACAGCAAAGTTGTGTCGTGGAGTCGTATAGCCCAGTTCCACAGCATCGATGATAAGTTCCACCAGGCTTGACAATTCCCTTGCAGCACGTGTGTGTCATGGTATCGTAGCCTTTGGTTCCACAACACGTGTTGTTTGTCCCTTTGGTTTGCAGCGTGCCATAGCAACACAGGTGTGTGTATCGATTATAGACTTCAGTTCCACAGCAGACTTCATTTGGTCCACCTGATTCGATTTTTCCAGCACAGCAGGTGTTTGTAAAGCGATTGTAGGTTTGCCTTCCACAGCAGCTGCTGTATGTTGTCTTTGGTTGGACCGTGCCGGCACAGCATTGCTGCGTGTTGTAGTTATACACCTGATTTCCACAGCAGTACCGGTATGCTCCACCTGACAAGATTTTGTTTTGACAGCAGGTGTGTGTCGCGCTGTTATAGCCCTGGGTTCCGCAACAAGAGTTGTTTGCTCCCCTTGCGCGAAGTACGCCATAGCAGCAGAGATATGACGTGCTATCGTACATATCAGTGCCACAGCAGCTCTGATACGTGCCGCCTGTGTGGATCTTATCTCCGCAACAAGTGTGTGTCCTGTAGTTGTAGATCTGCGTTCCACAGCAACCATAGTTTGAGCCGCCTGGTTGGATCTTCCCTCTGCAGCAGGTGTGCGTGTAGTGGTTGTAAGTTTCATTTCCACAACAGCTATCATAGCTTCCGTTCCTGGGAAGAACGCCATCACAACATGTGTGAGTCATGTAATTGTAGAGCTCGGTTCCACAGCATCCACGGTAATGTCCAACATCTGACTTGATAGTGCCTCCACAGCAGGTGTGTGTGTTGTAGTTGTAGGGTTTATTTCCGCAACATCTGTTTTGTGTTCCTTTTTCGTGAAGCGTGCCATTGCAACATAATTTCATCCGGTAATTGAAGACCTCCGGTCCACAGCAAACTTGATACGGCCCGCCAGGATGCACTTTGCCTTCACAACACGTGTGTGTCGCGGAGCTGTATGTTTCGTTTCCACAGCACCTGTCATAGGCTCCCCTTGGCTGAAGGGTACCGTTGCAACAAATGTGAGTCTCAGAATCAAAGACTTCAGCTCCACAGCAACCATGATACCAAGTTCCACCGGGCTTGATTAGGCCTCCACAGCAGATGTGTGACGCTCGGTTGTAGGTTTCATTTCCGCAACAGCCTTCATATCTGCTTCCTTTAAGTGTGCCTCCACAGCAGAAGTGTGTTCTGTTGTCGTAGGGCTGGGCGCCACAGCAAGCATGGTGGTCCGGGTCTACTTGGGTCAAGTCATCGTCAGAATGGCTGGAGTTGAGAGCTTGTGAACCACATGATATGCCTGCAAACATACAGATGGTAACACTCTGTCATACACAAGTCTCATCATTTTATAACTTGGAGACTTCTAATTCTATCAGTACAATGGCCACTAAAAAGGTTAAAGATGTTTTAAGGGGGTTGGTCTAATTATATAAACCGAATGACAGACAGCAGGTTTTGTGGCAACACACACATGTGCGCAGAAAGATCTGCTTTCCTCCTGCTCAAGAATGAAATTTGGCACACATGTAGCAGCTCAATTACTTGCCAGGCATATAAAGTTGCGTACATGTCATATTTTTGTATGTGACATTATTACGTTGACATCAAACAAAACCAAAACCCGTTGAAGCATTCATTCTCATGTTCAATTTGCTGTTATTATTATGAGTAGTCCACTTACAGAAGAGAGTTTTTGTCATCTTTCCGTGTCATTTGCAGGGACTGCTCCGTTTAATTTAGATTGATTGTATATCAGATGCAGATACCCGGGGGGAAAGCACTAACAACCTACCAAACAAGGAAAGAAAGAAGTCGCCTGAAATTATATGAAAAAAATTAAGTCAATCTGTTTCCCTAAACTGTTATTGTTGTCTGTCACTCAGTGTAGTGAGTGAGCGAATGGGATAAAAAAAAAATTGTTAGATTGAGTGGACGAAAAAACAAGTCGCGTAAGGCGAAAATACAACATTTAGTCAAGCTGTCGAACTCACAGAATGAAACGGAACGCAATGCAATTTTTCAGCAAGTCCGTATACTCGTAACATCGTCAGTCCACCGCTCGTGGCAAAGGCAGTGAAATTGACAAGAAGAGCGGGGTAGTAGTTGCGCTGAGAAGGATAGCACGCTTTTCTGTACCTCTCTTCGTTTTAACTTTCTGAGCGTGTTTTTAATTCAAACATGTAATATCTATATGTTTTTGGAATCAGGAACCAACAAGGAATAAGATGAAAGTGTTTTTAAATTGATTTCGAAAATGTAATTTTGATCATAATTCTTATATTTTTAATTTTCAGAGCTTGTTTTTAATCCAAATATAACATATTTATATGTTTTTAGAATCAGAAAATGCTGAAGAATAAGATAAACGTAAATTTGGATCGTTTTATAAAAAAAAATGTTTTTTTACAATTTTCAGATTTTTAATGACCAAAGTCATAAATTAATTTTTAAGCCACCAAGCTGAAATGCAATACCGAAGTCCGGCCTTCGTCGAAGATTGCTTTGCCAAAATTTCAATCAATTGATTGTCCTACCGTGCGTAGCAGACGACTTCCTCAGCTCAGTAAATAAACAGTTTTCCCATATTTCAAGGAAGCACTCATGGGAATAGAAAACGTGTGGGGTTTATAACATTCTTACCATGTAAACTTAGTACTAGCCTCCGGAGTGCAGATACAACACGATAAATAACATGCCAAATGTATATTTGGAAATCAGCGAAGCATCGGCCTTTTACCAAGGGGGCGTCACTCGATCAGTTGGGGAGAGTTGGGGAAAATTCAGCATGTTCTGATGTTCTAGTTGAAAGATACACTGGAATTCACCAAACGAAATGAGAATAATTTGAGAGTTTTGCCTGCATGTGAAAAGCATAGCAAATCCAGCACACACAAGATCTAACTCGACCTGTCCACACAATTATCCAAACGCCTACAGACAAATGTGCCTTGTCAAATGTTCTAATCTCTTGTGGTTACTGACAATATCGTTATGGAAACAATCACAGTGTGCTGAGAGATTTATAGAGCGTACTCTTCCACCCTTTGCCTAAGCAAGACTGATAACTTGTGTAACTGGAGACCCATCTCCCTTACAAATACAGACTATAAATTATTAGCAAAATGCCTTGCGCTCAGGATGTCGAATGTTATAAGTGATTTGATCTCAGAGGATCAAGTGGGATTCATTAAGGGTAGAAAAGCTAGTAATATTATCCGATTAATAGATGACGTAATTGAACATATGAATAATGAAAATAAACCCGGTATTTTATTGGCCCTAGATTATACACGTGCATTTGACTCTATCTCCAAGGAATTCATGCTATGGGCCTTCAGAAAATTCGGATTTGGCGAGAATTTTACGCATTGGGTTAAAGTTCTCACAAATGAGACCGAAAGTAGTATTAACTACCTTGGCTGGATTTCCGAACCATTCCCGATTGAGACAGGAATTCGCCAAGGCTGCCCGTTTTCGCCAATGGCCTTCATTCTCGGACTGGAAATTCTTGCAATAAAGATTAGAAACGATCCAAGCATACACGGACTTCGATTACCTCGCTCCCAGATAGAGACTAACAACTCAATTGATATGATAAAATTAGCAATGTACGCTGACGACATTAGCATGCTATTACAAGGAAAACAAGATCTGGAAAATGCAATGAAGCTTGTCACTGATTTCACGAAAATATCACAACTAAAAATTAATAAAAACAAAACGGAAGCAATGTGGCTAGGATCTCAAAAGGACAGCAGAGAACATCTCTGTGACTTAAAATGGAAAAAACAACTAAAGATTTTAGGTATAATCTTTAAAAATGATGTCACTGCATCAGACATAAATGAGAATTGGTCGGTAAGAATCGAAAAAATAGAAAGAATAATAAGCATATGGTCTAAAAGAAACCTTAGTATCACAGGCAAATTATGTATTGTAAAAAGTTTCTTGATTTCACAATTTGTATACCCAATGCAAGCTTTAAGTGCTCCAGCCACTATCCTACAGAAAGTAAATACAATCTTATTTCGATTTTTATGGAAAAAGAAGTACACAAATACGCGAGCCTTTGAAAAGGTAAAAAGATGTGTAATGTGCAACGTAGGGGAGAATGGAGGTTGTAATATGATAAACATAATAGATATGCAAGCCTCCTTTATGATGACATGGATAACTCAGTTAAAAATAGACACATCTGCCAAATGGAAATTAATACCAACCTACATCTTTAATGAAGTTGGAACAAACCTTTGCTGCCTCAATGCTACTGCCAATCCAAAAACATTTTTAGGACTCGAAAAAGTCAAATCTAAATTCTGGAAATCATGTCTAATTAAATGGCTTGAATTCAGAAATATATACCTGTCCAATACTGAATTCAAATATACCTGTCTCTGGAATAGCAAAGAGATAATGTACAGAAACAGACCTCTGTTCTTCAAGAGATGGACAAATGCATACATAAATTACGTCCAAGATATATGGACAGACGAGGGATTATTACCACTTGCACGTATTGCAGAAAAAATCGGGGACTACCCTGCTCTGCTGTTTGATTAT
This sequence comes from Littorina saxatilis, assembly GCF_037325665.1. Taxonomy (NCBI): domain Eukaryota; kingdom Metazoa; phylum Mollusca; class Gastropoda; order Littorinimorpha; family Littorinidae; genus Littorina; species Littorina saxatilis. The sequence continues at coordinate 34,716,300 of NC_090255.1, forward strand.
AATGCAATGCGAACCGCGCTCATTGCGCAATCAATGCGAGCTGACAATAACCAAACTCAAGAAGCGACTGTCTCTCTAGAACCTCAATCTCTTAAAAACTGGACTCCCAAAAAATTTAGATCACTACTTACCAAACAAAAAGCAAATACTCCTTGCTCAATACATTTTTGGATGAATAAATATAACTATAAAATAGAAGGAAATAATTGGATGATAGCAAACAACTGCACCAAGGAAGAGCGACTAAGGCTACTTCACTGGAAGATATTGCATAATATCTACCCCACTAATATCTTACTACACAAAATGAAAAAACGTGAAAACAATCGCTGTAGTCTGTGTGGAGATATTGATTTCATTGAACATTTTTTCTTTAAATGCCCAAGAATATCACTTTTTTGGAAGAACGTAGAAAAGCAAATTTATATAAAAACAGGTTCACAGATAAAATTAAAAGAAACTGACGTTTTATTTGGTTTCCAACCGAACAAGCAACAGGACCAAACTATAAGAAATATTAACTTTATTCTGCTTGTTGCAAAAATGTCAATAAGTATATACAAATACGGAGAAGGCTTTGACCCAAATTGTATATTTGAAAGAGAGCTCTCCATTCGGCTTTTTGACTGAGAAACCCAGTACTATCATGCTATTGTAAATGACTCGTTGCAAATGTCAATGTATTAACTAAGGTGAACCAATGATGAAAACAATTATGACGAACAGCAAAATATATCATTATTATTAATTCATTTAAACACAAGCATGGTAATAGAGAGAGAGAGAGTGAGGAAGGGAGAGTGAGGGAGGGAGAGAGAGAGGGAGAGGGAGAGAGAGAGAGAGGGAGAGAGAGAGAGAGATTGAGGGAGGAAGAGAGAGAGAGAGAGGGGGCAAGGGGAGGGTGCGAGAGAGAGAGAGGTAGACAAAGAGCGGAGGGAGGGGTGGGAGAGAGTGAGCGAGAAAGAGAGATTTTCGAAGATTGTCCATGTTAAACGAAAGAATGATATTATTGCTATTTATAACCCTATCTGTTTATGTTTAGCTCACAGTATCAGAGAGAGAGAGAGAGAATGGTAGGATTTATGTTTAAACTGTTCAGCATCGCTCACAGTATCAGAGAGAGAGAGAGTGGCAGGGAGGGTGAGAGAGACAGGGAAGGGGAGAGGGGGAGAGAGAGAGAGAGGACGATTAAAGATAGAGAGAGGGAGAGAGGGGAGGGGAGGGAGAGAGAGGATGGGGAGAGAGGATAGAGAAAGAGAGAAAGTGTGCAAATGCCAGTTGACGGAGAGAATTATAGCTAAATTATAATTGATTGAAAATATTGTACATTTTCGAAGATTGTCCATGTTAAACGAAAGAATGATATTATTATTATTTATAACCCATTCTGTTTACGTTTAAACTGTTCAGCTTCGCTCACAGTATCATACTCGTAGCGAGTCATATTGTAACTGAGGTTCAAAGAAAAGGAAAAAAATAAGAAGAGAAAGAAAAGATGAAAAAAAAAAAAAAAGAGAAAAAAAATAAAAAATAAAAAAAGAAAAAAAAAAAAAAAAAAAAAAAGACTGTACTATCATCCTCAGAATTAATAAATGACATGTAGCTCATATTCTCCACATTTAAAACCAAATGACCATACATTTCCTGGGGCTTAAAGCAGAAATGTTGTTGTTGTTTTCTGACAGATTACATGCGCCTGTGCCACAGTGAAGCCCACTGATCTAAAAATAGAACCCGCTGTGTTTCTTTTAAGTTTCGACTTGCGAAGATTCTTCTTATATGCCGTGTTAGTGGCATGTAGCTTATTATCCACATTACCAAATGATGAGTTAGTATACAATTCCCAGCGGCTAACAGAAAACACAAGTGTTATTCCGATAACGTAATAGCTAGACCAGCTTTTGGAAGTCGACTGACTCGATCGACTCTGTCATACGTAGCAGACTACACTGAAAAACGGTTGTATCAGCTCAGTAAATGAATGGTTTCCGAATTATTATTTTAAGACAACAACAATCGGAATCAAAAACGTGTAGGGTTCAGAACATTCTTACCATGTATAGGATTTATTACCAGCCTGCCTCATGCGTGCAGACTCAGTGCATCGTGACGAGCAATTTTTGTTTTTGAAATGAGACTGAAGTGGTTCGTTTTCCTCAGCCTAGCAGACGACATAAACCCCGCTCAGCAAACTAACATGTTAGGCAAATAAAAAAACGATGGGGATATAATACGTGCAGGGTTCAGAGCATTCTTACCGCTCATATTTAGTACCAGACTCCCCGATGAGTGAAGATACCACACGTGAAACATACCACATTTATTTTGAAAATGTGCTAACCGTCGACCAGTCCTTGGAGTCAATTCAAGGGGCGCCACTCTGCACAGTCAATCCGTCGAAGCGAGCTGAAGGTTTTGAATCACAAATAACTAAGAGCACAGTTCTTTCTCCGAGTTCAAATGAGGTCTCTATGAAAGATCATCAGTTTTTAGCTTAACGCTACACTGAAAGCTAGACCAGTTTGGAAGACTGACTCGATCGACTCTGTCATACGTAGCACTGACTACACTGAAATACGACTGCATCAGTTCAGTAAATGAATGGTTTCCAAATTATTATTTCAAGGCAAGAACAACTTTCTTTCTTTATTTGGTGTTTAACGCCGTTTTCAACCACGAAGGTTATATCGCGACGAAGGCAAGAACAATCGTAATCGAAAACGTGTAGGGTTCAGAACGTTCTTACCATATATAAGACTTATTACCAGCCTGTCTCGTGCGTGCAGACTCAGTGCAGACTGTATGCAGTGGTTTGATTGCCCTAGCAGACGACATAAACCCCGCTCAGCAAATTAACATGTTGGGCAAATGTGAACGAAAAAACGATGGGGATATAATACGTGTAGGGTTCAGAGCATTCTTACCGTTCATATTTAGTACCAGACTCCCCGATGAGTGAAGATACCACACGAGAAACATGCCACATTTATTTTGAAAATGTGCCGCTTTCCGTCGACCTTGGCAAGGGGCAAAACTCTGCACAGTCAATCTGTCGAAGCTCGATGAAGGTTTCGAATCGCAAATTAAGAGCACAGTCCTTTCTCCGAGTTTAAATGAGGTCTCTATGAAAGATCATCACTTTTTAGCTTAACGATACACTGGAATTTACCAACAGAAATTCAAACAAGAGTTTGCGTGTGACGAAAGCACGACACACTTGAGACAGCCCACACAAAAGTAGATCCAGTGACACAAACCTGACCACACCGTTACGCCTATCCAAATGCGCGTTGCAAAATGTGCGTTTTGAATCTTCTTTTTTTCTCTGGCGGTACTGACAGTATCGTTATTGAAACAATCCCAGTGCACTAAGGGATTTATAGAGCAAATCTCGAAAATAATTATTGAACTCAGCGCTATGCGCTTCGTTCAATAATGAATTTTCTTGATTTGCTCTATAAATCCCTTAGTGCACTGGGATGTCTCAATAACTTAAATAATAATAATAATAATGATAATAATTGTCAGTAAGTACTGGTGTCACATGACTGATGTGAACCAGTTGATTGGCTAATGGCGATGCGCTAAAACTGTTAGCGCACTCCAAGAAAGCGCTAACTTTTCCACAGAGCGTATTCTTCCGCCCTTTGCCTAAGCGAGACTGTACTCTCATCCTCAGAATTAATAAATGACATGTAGTTTATATTCTCCACAATACCAAATGACCATAAATTTCCTGCTTCTCAATTAAAGCAGAAGTGGGTTTTTTTCTGACAGATTGCATGTGCCTGTGCCACAGTTGCCACTGATCTAAAAATAGAACCCGCTGTGTCTAATTTTTCAGTTTCGACTTGCGAAGATTCTTCTCATAATTATGCCGTACTAGTGGCATGTAGCTTATTATCCACATTACGAAATGATGAGTTAGTATACAATTCCCAGTAGCTAACAGAAAACACAAGTGTTATTCCGATAACGTACCAGCTAGATCAGCATTTGGAATATACATAGCAGACTACACTGAAATACGACTGCATCAGTTCAGTAAATGAATGGTTTCCGAATTATTATTCCCAAGGCAAGAACAATCGGAATCGAAAACGTGTAGGGTTTAGAACGTTCTTACCATTTTTTAGACTTATTACCAGCCTGCCTCATGCGTGCAGACTCAGTGCAACGTGACGAGCAATTTTTGTTTTTGAAATGAAACTGCAGACGCAGTGGTTCGATTGCCATAGCCTAGCAGACGACATAAACCCCGCTCAGCAAATTAACATGTTGGGCAAATGTGAACGATAAAACGATGGGGATATTATACGTGTAGGGTTCAGAGCATTCTTACCGTTCATATTTAGTACCAGACTCCCCGATGAGTGAAGATACCACACGAGAAACATACCACATTTATTTTGAAAATGTGCTGACCGTCGACCTTGGGGTTAGCCAATTCAAGGGAAATCACTCTGCACAGTCAATCCGTCGAAGCTTGACTGGAGGTTTCGAATCGCAAATAACTAAGAACACAGTCCTTTCTCCGAGTTCAAATGAGGTCTCTCTGAAAGATCATTACTGTTTAGCTTAACGCTACACTGGAATTTACCAACAGAAATTAAAACAAGAGTTTGCATGTGACGAAAGCACGACACACTTGAGACAGCCCACACAAAAGTAGATCTTCTACGACCTGACCACACAGTTATGCCTATTCAAATGCGCGTAGCAGAATGTGCGTGTTGTATTTTTTTTCTCTGGCGGTACCGACAATATCGTTATTGAAACAACCCTAGTGCACTAAGGGATTTATTGAGAAAATCGAGAAAATTCATTATTGAACGAAGCGCATAGCGCTGAGTTCAATAATTATTTTCAAGATTTGCTCTATAAATCCCTTAGTGCACTGGGATGTCTCAATAACTTAAATAATAATAATTAAGTAGATGTGCAACGCCAAGGCACTGCATACCCCAGCGAAAGACAAACCTCTCTCTCTCTCTCTCTCTCTCTCTCTCTCTCTCTCTCTCTCTCTCTCTCTCTCTCTCTCTCTTTCTCTCTCTCTCTCAAACACACACACACACGAACACACACACATACCTCAAGTTACACACACACAAGTACAAAAATACACACTCACTCACACGCACTCACTCACTCTCTAACACACACTTCATACACACACACACACACACACACACACACACACACACACACACACACACACACACACACACACACACACACACACACACGAGTACAGACTCATGCACGCGCGCACACACGCACACACACACACACACACACTAACAATAACACATGTGCACAAAATGAACACACACACACACTCACACACACACACCGCGCGAGAGAAAAAGACTACAGGGAGTCATGACGTCATGATGCATTAATTGACGTCAAAGACTTTTGACCGTGACGTAATCTTCTCACGCGAGCTTTATCCATAGTCTTGAACAACCACACACAAATAGACTTGGAAAGTACAGAATTTTTACCCGTCCAAAGGCAAAGCGGCCTTGGGTGGCGTTTGCTAAAAAAAATGGGGGCGACTACTGCACCCACCGTATTTTTGTTAGTATGGTCCCAATTTTTGGTGAACTTCCATCTCCAACTGTAGCACGTAGCCGGGCACAAAGAATCCTTCTTTATCATGTATTATCGGTATGAAAATGCGTTCGTGGGATACCTCCAGCTTCGCTGGGATAATGATAATAATAAGCACAGGCACTCGTCACGATCGGGTCGGGATCAAAGTGGGCGGGGCCTGTGCGCTCTCAGGACTACTACTATTACAAGGTATAACTCTCTTCGTTGCTCTAGACCGAACGGAAGTAGTGAAGTTATCAGAAACCGAGATTGCAGCAGACGACAGACAGGTTGCGCATGTTTTCTGCGCATGTGACCCCGTGACCAGGCATAATTAAAAAGTTGTCAGCGGCGTTCGTCAGTCGATCTGTCTGTTCACCACCAACTTTCCTATTCCTTGATTCTTCTTGCAACTTCCAGATAATAGGAATAGGATGCAAACATAAATTTAGATTGTATCATCCTTGTGATGGAGTTGGAAACCATGGAGAGAAAATATATAGCTGATTCGGCCAGTGTGACCAGTGCATCAAGTCTTCGGATAGTTTTCGAAAACTGGAAAATCTGTTTTGTCAGGGATTGTGGTTGTGTTTCAACCACGAGCAGAGATGAGGGAATTGTTTGTTTACTGCCGATGAACTCATTCAAAGCCTGTTGTTGAACGTCACGAAACATATGACCCATGGTTTTGACCATGTTCTGCTGAAGACGTAACGGAGTCCACATGTGAAGGTGAGCAAATTTTCGAAAAGATAATCCCAAACACATGTATCCCCAACCCTTCAGCAGGTTATTTGAAAGAGAGAGAGAGAGAGAGAGAGAGAGAGAGAGAGAGAGAGAGAGAGAGAGAGAGAGAGAGAGAGAGATTGGGTAGCGTGGGTATGGCAGCTCACTCATTCAAGTAGATCTCAAACTCAGTCTGTGCACCTAGTTCAGTTGTAATTTAGATCTAACGACCAGAAGCAAATGACAAGTTAGGGGATTTTATGTTTCCTCTCTCAGATTGATGTGATTTTTAAAAGCGAAGGGGAGGGTTAAATCCGTTTTAAATTGTAATTTAAAGATTCATAGCTGAATATGGAAGCAGCAATTATCGAGTGATACCAACTACAGATTATATTTCATCAGGTTTACACATCAGTTGTCCAGTCACACAATTTCGGCTGTCGGGTGTAGATCTACATTATGAATCAGAAGTTAATTATTTGACACATAATTTTAGGGGTATTGGCACTTTTGCAGGTGGAGTATTCTACATTGATGACTGATAGTGCTGGAACAGCAAATTGCAGAAGAACTTTACAAGAAGCCTCATATCCAGTGGAGCTACAGACGTAACAAAGAGACATCCGTTTACACAGCGGATGCTTGGGGAACTGCATGCAGGCCGAACACGGAAAACCCGAGGCGACATGCATGAGCAGAACTAATCTCTTGAGGAATAACAACAGAAGGTCAACTCTTCATCTCTGAGTAAGTTCAGACACCTATTCTTCAATGGTTTAATTAGGACATGTTATCAGAACATACAAGATCATCTGTGTGTGTGTGTGTGTGTGTGTGTGTGTGTGTGTGTGTGTGTGTGTGTGTGTGTGCACGCGCGCGCGCGCGTGTGTGTGTGTGTGTGTGTGTGTGTGTGTGTGTGTGTGTTTTCTAGTGATACATTTTTATTTTACATTTTTAGTTAGAGCTTTGACTATTTACACACTTCTAGGAATTGACTTTTAGACATGATTAATTACCTGATTAATTACCTGTCTAATTACCATTTTGAGTTATGCACATGTTTGCGTTTATGCAAAACAGCTTGTCTTCAGCTAGGTTGTTCTTCTTCTTGGTTGTGGTGGTGTTTGTTTGCTTGTTTCCTCTGTTTTTAGTTTTGTTTCTTTTTTTATTTGAGAAACTCTGTGTGATAAGAGTGAGTGTACTACGTACAAAAGCAAAACAAATAAGTAGATGGAGAGGTGAACGAAAAAAGTTGCAGTGTTTTGGCTTAAGGACTATACGCACTAATGATATTCTGTTTCAGTAACAGTCTGATGGACAAGAACTATACAGTGGAGAGGAAGTGGATTTACCTTAGCGGCCAACTTTTTCAAGATTTATCACAAATTTTTTTCAATCAGAGGGCCTCCAACATGTCAAAATGTACCGGACAGCAGGCTGATTAGCCAGTGGTCACAACAGTGCTTCAAATCAGAAAAAAAAGTGTGGACCAGTGAGAGAAAAAAAAACTTAGGCCAAAGAGCAACACTGCAGTTGACGATGTTTGGAAACAAATCTACTGAGGGTTTTATTGACCGCCGACCTTTAGGAACCTTAATTATGCCAAGGGATAATAATGTTCAGGCAAGTGATGAAAAGCCTCACAGTCCCGATACACATTTTCTGCAAATAAATATGACGCACTGTTCTTTCCAAAACCTGCACATCCAAACTTATGAGTACTACCATCATGTGTTAACTTTTTCAATCAGCAGTCAAACTATCATGCTGGCAGTGAATGTGGGCTCCCTCGTGCATATTTCCGACACCAACACTTTGACAAAATATGCACTTTATGATTATTGTTCACTATTATACGATCAACATGTGTGTGTGTTTTTTATTTTTTTAAATTTTATCTCGGCTCACCATCCAGAAATAAAACTACTCCATAAACACTCACAGTCTTTTTCGGAAAATGTCTATTGAAAGACGAAAGAAGAGTGTATACTTGCATGTTTCTTGAATACAAGAATGAATGCTTGCATGTTGCTGTTAAATGTGTTCGTTCAACTTTAGCAGTATGATTCCAAACAGTATGTGTGTTTGTGTGTGTGTCGAAAGAAGTGTTGCAATAATTTTGAATGCAGATTATTAGTTAAGTGTGTCTTCCTCTATACTGTTGTTGCTAAATTGTATTGTTGTACATTGGTATGAATTAGTAACATATGGAGGTGTTTAATGAAAGATTTAATTTGAAATAAATATATATGAAGGATCATGATATAATTACTCATGTGTGACTTCTTCAATGGTTTTGAAGTATGCACATGCAGCTATGAGATGTGGAATGATCCTGAGTATATGGCTTATGAAAATAAAAATGTAAATAAGAATATGTCTTGTGATGAACAGCAGAACCTGTAAACAATTAGTTACTTTGTTGAAAAAAATGTGTGCATAAAATATGCAGCAGGAGGGTATTATCTGCTTAATTTTCAATCAATTCGATTAGCATTTTGATCAACTTATAATTGCACAGACTGATGGGTCAAGCTCGGTTGCCCTACTCAGTACTGTACACAGATGTCACTGCACTTGGTGCTCTTTGTGTGCTAGCTAACTAGGAATCTAAGCCTGCAAATTAGATTATTTGGATGCAGAGTCTACTTCTTGAAAAGATAAATCCTAATTTCACTCTCAACATAAACCACAAAGTACAATTGGGTTAAATATGTTTTGCTGTGGCATTATGTTCATTGATGAAAAATAGCAATAAAGATCACACTGTAAGTATGCAAGAACCCTGATTGTATATCCTTCAAGTCTCTGCAAGCGTCTCGTGCTTTGTGCATTATCTGGCCTGACTGCTTTGCTATCGTTCTACATCAACAACCAACCCGTAACTGATGTGGATGGGAAACAAAATTTCTCTCTTTCCTCTCTATCTCCCTCCCTCTCTCTTATGGTGCGCGATTTTGGACAGACATTGAGAAAAGCTCCATAAAAATAACAGTCTTGAGCAACAAAAACAATCTTACTATTTCATTCAAGATTACACGTAACCAACCTTCTTATGTTTTCTCAAATCTACAACAGATCTACACGTCAGATTTCGCGCAATATTTTTCCTTCAGCCAATGAAGGCACAGCTTGTTGTCTTGGTTTGATTATAAGGGGAATTAAGTCATACGTAACTTCCGTTCGGTCTAGAACAACGTGGGTTTTTGTGTGCCAAAATCCGTGCTGTTTTGCAAAATAACAGCCGTAGCAACGTCTAAGTGGTATAAATCTGTAGCTGCCTGATAGTTTAATGTATACTTGATTTTATCATAGCCGTTGTTTTGCTTTGCTAAGCTGTGTATGGCAGGAATGCGAAGTTTGCCGACGAGGTCGAGAGACTCAGTATCATACCTTGTATAAACCATAAGAAAAGACCCCCCGTCCATCACAAGTGACAGCCATAGGCCACGCCCACCTCGTGACGAGTGCCTGTGATAATAAGTAGAGGTTACATGCCGAGTCTCAGTGATTATCAAAAATAATGGTCGAAGTTAGCGGATCATGAAAAATGCGAGCTTTAGCGAGCTTTTTCATGACCGCGAACTGAGACCATTATTTTTGATAATCACTGAGACGAGGTGTGTAACCTCTTTATTCCTCCTTTCTTCAGTTATTCAAAGAAAAGAGGAGGTTTTTTGCGAAAGTTTGATCGAATCCTATTCACTCAACCAGTCAACCTGCGCAGGCGATCGATTAATGCGCGGTTGTATAGTTCCGTGCAAATCATTCCATTCTGTTAACACTTCTTGTCAGTTTTCCTATTTTGGACTAAAATCAAGTACACAGATATGCTGTTATTCTGCTGTGGCGGCAAAGGCAGATATTGTGTGTTCTGTATATGTTTTGGTTTCGGTTAGGATAATGTTCTTTCGTCAAATGGGACTAGCAGACGAACTTGTGCACCTGTGTTCCAACGTTAAAAACTGTATGAAGTTAAGTTTTCTGGGGAAAATAGTGTATGAAACCGCTTTATGTTGTTTAAATTGATGAGATGTGTGCATTTGGTTGCGTGTGATCTGTTTATTAAATGAAATATTGTTGAAAACTGACCGTCGGATTGCAGTCTGTTGTCGAAGAAACTGAGTGAAAAGAAGGGGAACTACTCTTGTCGCTAGACAAAGTATGAGTTACTTGCCTTGGGAAATTGCTTGTGATGAACGTCTGATCTAGATTCAGAAAACAACCGAACTCATGGATTTTATATGGAGATTCATGTGTTCAGGCCTGTAGTTGTTAATTTAAATGCGGTATGTTTGTATTGTTTGCTCCAGAGATGTATACTTCGTACATAAGAGCGTTCGGAACTTTTCAGTCGCAAAAAGTAGTACCGAAACAGAACAGCTTCTCAACCCATTGCACTATCGAGGATTCAGGCTGTTGCTGGGTCGTTATTTGTTTGGTTGCTGGGTCATTATCGAAAAATAACTACCCCTACAAGTTTACAGAGGTAAAGAAGCAGAGGGGGGAATAAGTAGAGGTTACATGCCGAGTCTCAGTGATTATTAAAAATAATGGTCGAAGTTAGCGGATCATGAAAAATGCGAGCTTTAGCGAGCTTTTTCATGACCGCGAACTGAGACCATTATTTTTTATAATCGCTGAGACGAGGTGTGTAACCTCTTTATTCCTCCTTGCTTCAGTTATTCAAAGAAAAGAGGAGTTTTTTGCGAAAGTTTGATCGAATCCTATTCTCTCAACCAGTCAACCTGCGCAGGCGATCGATTAATGCGCGGTTGTATAGTTCCGTGCAAATCATTCCATTCTGTTAACACTTCTTGTCAGTTTTCCTATTTTGGACTAAAATGAAGTACACAGATATGCTGTTATTCTGCTGTGGCGGCAAAGGCAGATATTGTGTGTTCTGTATATGTTTTGGTATCGCTTAGGATAATGTTTTTTCGTCAAATGGGACTAGCAGACGAACTTTTGCACCCGTGTTCCAACGTTAACAACTGTATGAAGTTCAGTTTTCTGGGGAAAATAGTGTATGAAACCCCTTTATGTTGTTTAAATTGATGAGATGTGTGCATTTGGTTGCGTGTGATCTGTTTATTAAATGAAATATTGTTGAAAACTGACCGTCGGATTGCAGTCTGTTGTCGAAGAAACTGAGTGAAAAGAAGGGGAACTACTCTTGTCGCTAGACAAAGTATGAGTTTCTTGCCTTGGGAAATTGCTTGTGATGAACGTTTGAGCACGGCAGATCTAGATTCAGAAAATCAATCAATGAGGCTTATATCGCGCATATTCCGTGGGTACAGTTCTAGGCGCTCTGCAGTGATGCCGTGTGAGATGAAATTTTATACGGCCAGTAGATTGCAGCCATTTCGGCGCATATTTACCTTTCACGGCCTATTATTCCAAGTCACACGGGTAGACAATTATTAACTGTGCCTAAGCAATTTTTGCCAGGAAAGACCCTTTTGTCAATCGTGGGATCTTTAACGTGCACACCCAATGTAGTGTACACGGGGGAGGGTTCGGACACCGAAGAGAGTCTTCACACAAAGTTGACTCTGAAATAAATTTCCGCAGAACCTGGGATCGAACTCACGCTTACAGCGGCCAACTGAATACAAATCCAGCGCGCTACCAACTGAGCTATATCCCCGAAAACAACCGAACTCATGGATTTTATATGGAGATTCATGTGTTCAGGCCTGTAGTTGTTAATTTAAATGCGGTATGTTTGTATTGTTTGCTCCAGAGATGTATACTTCGTACATTAGAGCGTTCGGAACTTTTCAGTCGCAAAAAGTAGTACCGAAACAGAACAACTTCTCAACCCATTGCACAATCGAGGATTCAGGCTGTTGCTGGGTCGTTATTTGTTTGGTTGCTGGGTCATTATCGAAAAATAACTACCCCTACAAGTTTACAGAGGTAAAGAAGCAGAGGGGGGAATAATAATTAAAAATACCTTGCGTATGCTGGACGTGGAGAATTACACACAGCAGAGCCGCCAGCGAAAACATTTTACCGCCCGGCATTCTCCTGGAATGAAAAGAAGAGGATGTTTGATACATTTGCTGTGTGAGTGCCAAATACTGGGGTAAGAAACATTCCAATGTCACTTATAGTCCACCTTTCTATCTCTGTAAAGCAGATTCCTGGTCCAAACGATCAAGTATTTTTGCTTCGAGCGTGTCTTTGTCTCCGTTTTTACCGTTTTGTGTTTTGCTTTTGTTGTAGATGAAGTTGCCGTTTTTAAGTATTCGTTTTTGTTTGCTATAATATGTATATAATTATATATATATTGTTTTTAAAAAATTGTTTTGTGTTCTGGTAGTTGTTTAATATTTGTTTTTAAAACTTGCTTATTTTTTTTCTGCATTGGATCTTTGTTGTTGTTGATATTTTTGTTTTGTTTTGTTGGCTTTACTTCACCGGTACGCACATCCTTTGATAACAAAATCAGTATGTATAAAAGCACAAACCCAGACACCGACACGGCCAGACACACACACACACACACACACACACACACACACACACACACACACACACACACACACAAACACACACACACACACACACACTCTAAATCTGTCTGTCGCACAATGAACATAGAAACACAGTTGACACACTCACCAGCTAGGAGGGTGATCTTTCACGCACGATCAGGCAAAAGGTTTAGCAGTACTTCAGACAAATCCTCACCCCTAGGTTGAATCCGGAGGGTCTAGTCGGAATGCTGTTGATCCCAAATACAGACTCTTTTTTAAGCCTTTTTATAGTGTGTGTACCCTTGCAATGAAAACATACCTCTTGGCAATTACTACCAATATATTTGATATATAGCTTGTTTTTTTTGTGGCAAAAATTGACTTGCAATGTTATTATTGTACAGAGGAGATGACCAATTATTCTGATATTAATTAGGTTTTTCCCATACATTAAATTATTTATTCGTTTGGAGTAGATGAGAGGGTTTTCACATGAAGATTTGCAGGGTAGGACATTTCCAGAGTTAAAGATGCACTTCGTATTAACTGTTCTATTCAAGTCTCAACAATTTAAACTTTTTTTAATTTAAGGTTATGTCTGGTGCAGTACGTATTTGTCAGCTTCTTACATACCCCCCAAAAAAACCACTCTAAAATTAACCAGTTCAAGAGAGTTGTACTTGACAATGTTAATATTAATGTGACAATGCACCCCCCCTACCCCCCCCCCCCCACCCCCACCCCCCCCCCCCCCTCTAAATGCGTATCGGCTTGATAAAACTTAGATAAGATTTATTTTTGTTAATTGACTTACTTGACTTATTCCTGTAGACTCCCTGTGGAGCATAGGGCCGCATTTTTGTTAATTAGCTTGTTTTAATTTATAGTGCTGCTTGAAATAGCTGAATGAAATAGGAGTTACAAATACACAAACTAATTGCATATGAAGATCGAAACGTGTCCAACGCTTTCAAGAATGAATGATCCTTCTAAATTTGAAAACTGTACACAAATAATTACTGCTGTCAATAGCGATCTTATGGAAGTCTTGGATTGTGTTTTACTGTTTTGGGCAAGCATATGCCTTTGGTCCTAATGCTTTGCGGTCAATTGCACAAACAGTCATGACATTGTTTAGGCTATAGGTAGTTCTACTATAGCGTCTGCCTGATTTCCTTTATTACACCCCCGGTATAGGGGTGTGTATAGGATTCGGTCGATGTGTTTGTTTGTTTGTTTGTGTGTTTGTGTGTTTGTGTTCGCATATAGATCACAAGAATGAACGGACCGATCGTCACCAAACTT
>NC_090255.1:34735416-34761843 GCF_037325665.1 Littorina saxatilis
CGTAGCATCGTCAGTTCACCGCTCGATGCAAAGGCAGTGAAATTGACAAGAAGAGCGGGGTAGTAGTTGCGCTGAGAACGATAGCACGCTTTTCTTTATCTCTATTATTTTTAACTTTCTGAGCGTGTTTTTAATCCAAACATATCACATCTATATGTTTTTGGAATCAGGAACCCACAAGGAATAAGATGAAATTGTTTTTAAATCGATTTCGGAATTTTTTTTTTAATAATAATTTTTATATTTTTAATTTTCAGAGCTTGTTTTTAATCCAAATGTAACATATTTATATGTTTTTGGAATCAGAAAATGATGAAGAATAAGATGAACGTAAACTTGTATCGTTTTAAAAACAAATTATTTTTTTTTACAATTTTCAGGTTTTCAATGACCAAAGTTATTAATTAATTTTTAAGCCACCAAATTGAAATGCAATACCGCAGTCCGGCTTTCTTCAGAGATTGCTTGGCCAAAATTTCAATCAATTTGATTGAAAAATGAGGGTGTGACAGTGCCGCCTCAACTTTTACAAAAAGCCGGATATGACGTCACCAAAGGTATTTATCGAAAAAAATAAAAATAATATCCAAGGATATCATTCCCAGGAACTCTCATGTCAAATTACATAAAGATCGGTCCAGTAGTTTGGTCTGAATCGCTCTACACACACACACACACACAGACAGACACACACACACACATACACCACGACCCTCGTCTCGATTCCCCCTCTACGTTAAAACATTTAGTCAAAACTTGACTAAATGTAAAAATAAAAATAAAAATAAAAAAAATGGGATAGCGGCGAAACGGGATTGCGCCAAAATGGGATGCGGTAGTAAGATGACGCTTGGCTTGTGAAATGTCGCCAAAATGGGACGGCGGCAAAAGGGGATTGCACGTAAATGGGATATTGCGCGAATTATAAACGAAGGAGTAGGCCCTAAGTTTCTCGTACGAGATGTTTACTGGGAGTAAATATTTGGGGAGTAAAAATTTAGTTCCTTGTGGAGTTCTTTTTTCGTACAAGATTTTTACTGGAAGTTTACTCCGGAGTCAATTTTTCGTGGAGTAAAAATTTTGTGTTACACCGGTTCATGACCGTTGTGGTAACGAGCGCACATTGCTGTCTCCCAAGGAATACTAAAGTAGTCCTTGCTGTCTCCATATTGTGTTCCTACGAATCGAAAGTACGATCGCCAAGCCCTTCTGTCATTGAAGGCAACGTTCGATATTTCCGTCTGTCAGCGTCGCCAACGTTCGACAGATTGTACTACTGTTACTCACAAACTTTCAATTTACACAATGAAATGCCAATAACATGCAAACACAACAATGGGAGACGAAGGGAAAACCTACTAGCGATTGAAATTATGCAAACGAACTCACAAATCCCTCACTTTCCGAATGCAAACGCTGCAAATCCGTATGCGTGCGTCGCTGTGTCGAACGTTGGGTTGACGAACGTTGCTGACAGACGCAACAAAACTTGATCAAAAGGCACTAAAAACGATTAAATGTTTTACTCACTGGGTATCGCATTCCTCTTTTTCTTCCTGCAGACGATCTGAAGCGGTTGAAACGTCGTTTCCGATGAAAGGCTCGGTTATTTCCGTTAAAAACAAAGTTTGCCGAACGTGTGATTTCGTCTACAGACACCGGTCGGATCACAACAAAAATGTTCATTCTTTGCGATTTTGTGATACTGTTGATGATACACCTGCTTTCCAGTGAAGAACATCAATAAATTGATGTTCACAAGCAAGAATAACAGACAAAAGAACGCGATGTGTAAAATTAGGCTTTGCTTTGCAAACAAAGCACGTGGGTTTTTTTTACTGACAGACACTTTCGGTGGCGATTGAAAATTTTTCCAGAAACGGTTTTATGCTCCCATTTGATATTTTTCCCCTATTTTATCTAGTCAGAGACTAACCTTGTGTATTAATTGAATTAATAACCCCATTATCATAAGTTTTGTGTGTTATTTTCGTGTCTGTTAAATCACACTTTGAGATGGGGTCATGTGACAGAAGGAAATGGTGTCTGTCAGGATTCACACGTTCGCTTCGAAAAACTCGCTCAAATAATTGCTCAAACACAAACATTTTAGCTTTTATTTATTTTTTTGTATTGCAAATACCATACTTACTCATGCCAAGCAGAAAAAAATGATGAAAATCAACACAGTAAGCAAGTAATTTGAAGGCAAAGTTTACACACATCAAAGAGTCTGATTACCGTGAAACCTGCCCACACACACACACACACACACACACACACACACACACACACACACACACACACACACACACACACACACACACGATTATGTTTTGAGTTACTTTGATAAAACTTGCGTTAATTTTCTGTCAACAGCTACGGAGAGAGATGCTCACCGAACGGGACAGAGAATTCACACACACACACACGCGCGCGCGCGCGCGCAAGCACACAAACACGGTTGTTTGTTTGTCGCACAATTACACGACTACAAGCTGTTTTGACGTCAATGCATCGAGACGTCATCCCCTCTCTGGGGCTTTTTCCGTATAAACCATCATGTACATTCACCACAGATTCGCCATGGCTTTTACATGGTACAAGAGCATCCCTCCACTCAGACACTCAAACCAAAAATCAACAGCCTGTTTATACTAACTTGCATAGAGTGACCTGTTTTAAAAGATTTGCTTTCCAGTGTAAAACCATCATGTAAAATCACCACAGATTCGCTGTGACTTTTACATCAATCAATCAATCAATCAATATGAGGCTTATATCGCGCGTATTCCGTGGGTACAGTTCTATGCGCAGGGATTATTTGTTTAATTTTTAATTTTTATTTTATGCAATTTATATGGCGCACATATTCAAGGCGCAGGGATTTATTTATGCCGTGTGAGATGGATTTTTTTTTTTACACAATACATCACGCATTCACATCGGCCAGCAGATCGCAGCCATTTCGGCGCATATCCTACTTTTCACGGCCTATTATTCCAAGTCACACGGGTATTTTGGTGGACATTTTTATATGCCCATACAATTTTGCCAGGAAAGACCCTTTTGTCAATCGTGGGATCTTTTAACGTGCACACACCAATGTAGTGTACACGAAGGGACCTCGGTTTTTCGTCTCATCCACCACCTTGGTTAGGAAAGGGGGTAGACAATTGCTAACGCCCTGACCCAGGGTCGAACTCGCAACCTCTCGCTTCCGAGCGCAAGTGCATCATCCAATTGGACACCCACACCAAACATTAACAGCCTGTCTACTGTGTGTGCAACGCGGGATTTCTCATTTGTTTTGATGGATATGTTTTGCATAGTGACAAAGGCGTCAGTCACAAAATTAATTCTTCAAACAATGGACGATGTTCGGAAATAATTCAGATGTTCCTGCATCCGCAGTGTTTTTGATGGCTTTAAAACTCGATAGTACAACCAACAGTTTTGCATTTGACCAGGATTTTTACTGGCCAGTCGGGCGGGCTGCCAGGCGGTTTCTACTAGCCCTGCTGTTTTCTAACTCGCCCTTGGTGATCGGGCGGACGATTTGGCCATCCCTGGCACATTCTCGAATAGAGTGAGACTGCTAAGCTGCTTATCTTTGACCGGGAGACAGTGCGTTGTACCGTGTACAGAATGTTTATGAAAGGTACATTCTTTCTCGTGCAAGCGATCATTATCATGATCACGAGCACATTAACCCGGATAATGATGGGTAACCAGTAAAGACAACTACTGGCGTTTTTCTTTTAAGAAAAATTAAGAGATTCACAACCGTTAATAAGTTGCAAAAAAATGAAAAAAACGTTCGGGGATTTCATACCCAGGAACTCTCATGTCAAATTTCATAAAGATCGGTCCAGTAGTTTAGTCTGAATCGCTCTACACACACACACACAGACACACACACACACACACACACACGCACACACACACGCACATACACCACGACCCTCGTTTCGATTCCCCCTCGATGTTAAAATATTTAGTCAAAACTTGACTAAATATAAAGTTATTAAACAAGTCGCGTAAGGCGAAAACACAATATTTAGTCAAGTAGCTGTCGAACTCACAGAATGAAACTGAACGCAATGCCATTTTTCAGCAAGACCGTATACTCGTAGCATCGTCAGTCCACCACTAATGGCAAAGGCAGTGAAATTGACAAGAAGAGCGGGGTAGTAGTTGCGCTAAGAAGGATAGCACGCTTTTCTGTACCTCTCTTTGTTTTAACTTTCTGAGCGTGTTTTTAATCCAAACATATCATATCTATATGTTTTTGGAATCAGGAACCGACAAGGAATAAGATGAAAGTGTTTTTGAAGCTGGAGGTATCACACGAATGCATTTTCATACCGATAATACATGATAAAGAAGGATTCTTTGTGCCCCCGGCTACGTGCTACAGTTGGAGATGGAAGTTCACCAAAAATTGGGACCATACTAACAAAAATACGGTGGGTGCAATAGTCGCCCCCATCTTTTGATCAAACGCCACCCAAGGCCGCTTTGGACGGGTAGAAATGTTGTACTTTCCAAGTCTATTTGTGTGTGGTTGTTCAAGACTGAACGCAACTTAACGCAGCAAGACCGTATACTCGTAGCATCGTCACTCCACCGCCCGTGGCAAAGGCAGTGCCCGTGGAATTGACAAGAAGAGCGGGGTATTCGTTGCGCTGAGAATGATAGAAAAAAACGTTCGGGGATTTCATACCCAGGAACTCTCATGTCAAATTTCATAAAGATGAGTCCAGTAGTTTGGTCTGAATCGCTCTACACACACACACACACACACACAGACAGACAGACGCACATACACCACGACCCTCGTTTCGATTCCCCCTCGATGTTAAAATATTTAGTCAAAACTTGACTAAATATAAAAAGACCCTGACAAATGTGTCCCTGTTAACGATGCATTTGTTGCTATCGAGATATACCTGTACATCTTCACCTGGCCGCAGTAGCGAAACCACAGTCTGCGTTAGCGGCATCTGTGGCGATGTTGTCTGTTGAGGGCTGAGGTCACTGTCCATCTCAGCTTTCTTCAAGTTCAAACACACTGTCATACTCGTGGCTTTCTAAAAAATAAATCCTTGAAATTAATTAGGAACACAATGATTCATCATTTACAAGCCTCACAACAAAAACAAAATTGGAATGTATAATATAATTTAGAAACAATTAGCCTAAGGTAAGACTTAGCAGAGACTACAAAAGCTGCTGGACTTGGCCGTGGAATAAAAAGATATTAATTCCGCAGAGTTTTCTTATCACCGCTTACTGATTGGTTAGCTATAGAGTCAAACTATAGCCAAACTGCTTTTGTCGCATTAGGAGGTAGCTCCAATAGCTGCACTAGCTAGCCTACAAAGTCTGACAAGAATCGTTGCTTAAAACAAGTTTGACAGTTTGCGCTGTTTAGCAGTTTACATCACAAGGGTAGCACTTTTCATTTGATTTGGCGCTGACTAAAATTGTTTCAAAGTAGGGGGAAAGTTGGTACAAAGTCTGCCATGTAAACAAAAGTCACAACTTGACTTACCAAAGAGAAAATAAAAAATTAAGGTTGGGAGAGAGAGAAATTTTGAAGTTGAACGGTTATTGATTTATGAGGCAGAGCGATACGAATGGTTTCTTACCTCGACTCAATACGCAACTCGCAGGGTCCTGTTTGTGCTCAGATTATGTTTGAACTGACCGAAGCTGTTCATTACCGCCACCTTGAAAAAATATCACAGAAATAGTTAACACTTGATGAAGATGCAATTTACATTTGATGGATGACATTTTTTTAAATGAAGACAGAAACAAATCTTTAAAAAGTCCACACTTGTTCATCAATGAAAACAAAATTGGAATGTATAATCAGTAGATTAGAAACCAGAAGTTTACCAAGAGACAGGAAGCTGATAAATGTTAAATGAGAATGTAAAAAACTACCATCTAATTCGCAGGTTACATACATTTGTTTACTTCAACAAAAAATCGGGTTGGTTGAATTTTGTCATCGTGTGTAATGTAGATCAGCTCGCGAATAAAATATATTATTCAATCACTATCAATATCATGAATATGAAAAGCAGAGTCTCGTCTACTTGTGAACAATGTTTCAAACTGATTGGATTATATTTTAAGCGAACCGGTAAGACATGTGTTGTAATTTAACAACCTCCCCATCGGAGCATTTTTACACTTTTACTGTTTTAGTTTACAACTTCTATTCTAAAAAACAAACCACAACATCAATCAACATCATGTTTTTGGAAAAGTTAGTTGACTCACACCTCGTTCAGAAAAAAACAATCTTGGATGAATAGAACAGTGTTCTTTTAGGTTAAAAAAAATCGAGACTGTGAGTCACAGTCACACACAGTCCCCCCCTCCCATCAGTCATCAAAACCGAAATCAAATTGTTCCATCAGTTAATTCACTTAGTACTTCGTCAGACCATCAATCTTCATTTTAGAATGAAAGACAAGGATTACCTTACATCCAAAAAGCAACTCAAAATACAAGGCAGGAAGATAAAAGGGTTTGTTTGTTTGTTTGTTTGTTTGCTTAACGCCCAGCCGACCACGAAGGGCCATATCAGGGCGGTGCTGCTTTGACATATAACGTGCGCCACACACAAGACAGAAGTCGCAGCACAGGCTTCATGTCTCACCCAGTCACATTATTCTGACACGGGACCAACCAGTCCTAGCACTAACCCCATAATGCCAGACGCCAGGCAGAGCAGCCACTAGATTGCCAATTTTAAAGTCTTAGGTATGACCCGGCCGGGGTTCGAACCCACGACCTCCCGATCACGGGGCGGACGCCTTACCACTAGGCCAACCGTGCCGGTAGATAAAAGGGTGAAAAACGCCAGAACATGTGGCATACTAAGTTAGCGCCAACCGGAAGTGAGATCATTAATTAACAAGGGAAATAACTGAAAGATATTGCTCTTGGCAGTTGTTATTGTCTCCCTTAAAACAAACGGCTCACTGATTTAAACATTATGAGTGTACATTCTCAGTTGACCAAAAAACAAAACTTCAGCAACTTTTTTCTACCAAAAAAAAAAAAAAAATTATTGAAGGTTGGCAGTCTTTTTGTTTTTGGATTTATTTTATCAAATAAAAATAATAAAAAGGCTGAGAACAAATTTTATGATAAAAATTTAATAAAAATCCGATACATAAAATAAAAATATTTGATTAAAAATAAAATGTATTCTTGGAACCCAAACTGTCTGAAAATAACTTTAAAAATAACCGAATAAAGGTTTTAATGCAATTAAAATTCTAAATAAAAAAATTTCACCAAGAAGAATAACTAATATTTTACAATGTGAAGTTAAAGAGCACGATATTGTGACTTTGTTAGAAACTTGGTTGTGTGACTCGATATCAAACGACAGTTTATGCCTCAAAGGATTTCATCCCCCAGTGCGTCTTGATAGGCCAGATGGATATGGAGGGGTAGCTGTTTATGTGAAAAACGATTTTATTTGCAAACCAAGGCCTGATTTGTTAATTCCAGGCCTTGAAGCAGTCTGGGTAGAAACTAAATTATTGCAAGAAACTGTGCTGGTTGGTTCATTTTACCGACCACCAGACTCTCGGATTGATTATTGGCACTTGGTTGACGAATCTGTAAAGCAAGTAATGAGAACACCACATAAATTTCTAATTCTTGGAGACTTTAACGAAGATTTTTTGAATAATCCATCTCCCCACTTTCTTAATTTAATACAAAAAAACAATCTGCACCAGCTCGTTACTGAACCCACACGTATTACAGAAACTAAATCCTCATGCATCGATCTGATCCTGACCACCAGTATAAACTTAATCAGTGAAGTCGTAGTGTTACCCCCCATTTGTAGTGACCATTCTGTGCCATGTGTAAAATTAACGTCACAGAGACTAAAAAAAGGTCAGTTCAAAAGGACTATATATAATTATGCCAAGTTAGATGTTGATACATTTTTGTTTGAATTGAACAAAATTGATCTTTTGAACACAGTTTTAAATGCGTCCATTGACGAAGCTGCTGCCTTGTTTTCTGAACATTTATTCCGTGTTGCAAAAACATGTATGCCTGTTAAGATAATAACAGTACGTGAAGATGATGCCCCATGGATGACTGAACATATTTTACAATTACGAAACGCAAAAAATTGTATACATCAAGTTGCTAAGCGCTTAAATGCACCTGAGCAGTGGGCATTATTCCGCCTGACTAGAAATCAGTATACAGATGAAATTCGTAAAAGAAAAAGAGATTATTTTCTAGAACTTGATGAGAGGATAAATTGTAAACAGAACTTCGGAAGCAAAAATTGGTGGCAACTTGTTAATTCCTTCTTGAAGAAAAAAGGTGTTGCATGTAACGAAATTCCACCGCTAGAAGATAATGGAAAAATTATTGATAACATTTGTGAAAAAACGATTTTGTTTAATAATTATTTTGAAAGCCAGTCTAAAGTTGAAAATCCAGACGATCCCCTGCCCGAGGCAAATTGGTGTAATACATCTTTATCGACTTTTGAATTAACAGAAGCTGAAGTTGTCCAAGTGTTAAGGAATTTAAATTTATCCAAGGCCGTGGGCCCTGACGGAATACATAATAAATTGCTTGTAGATGGATTACCTGTTATCGTTCCACCGCTTACAGTTCTCTTTAACAGATCCTTGTCTGAGGGTGTTTTTCCAGTTGTCTGGAAAACTGCTCACATTACGCCCATTTTTAAGAAAGGCGATAGGAGTGCTTGTTCCAACTACCGTCCAATCTCTTTGCTGAGTTGTATTGGGAAGGTGCTAGAAAAATGTATACAAATCCGTGTGTTTGGTTATTTGAAAAATTATGATTTGATTACACACTGCCAATCTGGTTTTATTGCTGGTGATTCGACTGTTTATCAACTATTGAGTATATATGATGATTTTTGTGTTGCACTTGATAAAAACATTATGTCACAGGCAATATTTTTTGATGTATCCAAAGCTTTTGATAAAGTCTGGCATCGCGGTCTGCTCCACAAGCTTGAGGCGATAGGTATAAGAGGTCCCTTGCTTGTTTGGTTTGAACATTACTTGAGCGATCGCAGACAAGCAGTAGTATTGAAAGGAACCAAATCAAGTTATGCTACCCCTTCTGCTGGTGTCCCTCAGGGTTCTGTCTTAGGGCCTCTTTTATTTCTCATTTATATTAACGATATTGGTGTTGGTCTTGAATCAGTGTTTAAACTCTTTGCAGACGATACGAGTATGTATTTAAGTTTAGATAACGATGATGTACGAGCAGAGATTTTGAATTCTGATTTGGATAAAATTCGCACATGGGCTTCTAAATGGAAAGTCACTTTTAATTGTCAAAAGACAGAATTGTTGGACATTTGTAGGCAACAAAATGTTTTACTTCCACCATTGTATTTCGAAGATGCACACTTAGTTGATGTTGAAAATCACAAGCACCTTGGCGTCATTCTACAAGGTAATTGTAAATGGGATTCCCACATAAAAAGTCTAATTGCTAAATGTAGAAAGTCAATTGCGTGTTTTGGTTTATTCAAGCATCGTTTAAACAGAAAATCACTTGAAGTTATATATAAATCCTTTATGTTACCATTGTTTGATTATGCGGACGTTATCTGGGATAACTGTACACAGTGTTTGGCAGACGAGTTGGAGACATTGCATCTCGATGCAATCCGAATCATTGTAGGTGCAGTACGTGGCACAAGCCACCAAAAACTGTATAACGAATCGGGTTTTGTGCCCCTGAAAGAAAGGCGACGTCGTCATAAACTTTTGCTGTATTATAAAATTGTAAATCGTTTAACCCCAGAATATTTATATTCCAAACTGCCGGTCCTGGTTTCCGATGTAAATCCTTACCACAGACGACGCCCTCTTGAACGTAAGTTTCCATTGTGCAGAAGTGAGTTATATAAATCTTCATTTTTTCCTTCAACAACAGCTTTGTGGAATAATCTTCCAGAAAATATACAACAAACGCAGTCAGTTGGTGAATTTAAAAGGTATTTGACCGATGGAGATGTTGTTGTTCCACCGTATTATTATTTAGGCAACCGCCAGGGACAGGTACTTCACAGCAGGTTGAGATTAAACATGAGCGATTTGCAACAAGACTTAGTGAACCGACACCTCTCTGATAATTTAGAATGTACGTGTGGAGCATGCCCGGAAGATTCTGAACATTTCTTATTACACTGTCCAAAATTTAAAGAACATAGAACCATTTTATTCAATAGTCTGCCAACACACGTTCTGGACTGCAAAACACTCTTGTTTGGAAATACTGATTTAACTATATCTTTGAACACGAAAATATTCTCTGTTGTACAAGACTATGTTATGTTAACTAATCGCTTCGGCTGATATTATATTAACTGTGCAATTGATGTAGCCAGGCATTCTCTCCCTCCCTCTCTCTCTCTCCCTCTCTCTCTCTCTCTCTCTCTCTCTCTCTCTCTCTCTCTTTACCCTATTTGTATAAAATATAATTAAAGATTATCAAGATAAGTGTTGAAGCTATCACTTGTTCGCCATGTTTTGCTATCTGAATGTGTATTGATTATAAGTTCAAGAACGTGTCCATAAGCAATCTGCTTGTTAACGTTCTCAATGTTGTTATTGTTTGAAACGTGTGTATGAGAATTTGAATAAACACGCTTAAACCAATAACTAATTTTTATGTCAAAATGTCAAAATTAAAAACATGTAAAAAAAAAATATATATAAAAAAAATGTTTTTATAAAGAACAAACATAAATGCACGGTATTAACTTAGGAAAACAAAGATTGCAATCACCTTTTCAAATAAGCGTGGGGAAATCGTTTCGACTGCGACAATCTGCGTAAAAGTTGGCGAAATGTAAGGCGTGAATAGCGAAGGTGTCACGCATTCCAGCATGAAAAAGGAAAAAAACCCGCATGCAGGGTCATGGTGGCTGGGGACGCTCACCTTATAAAATATAGTCAAATATAGTAAAACTCAGACAGCAAACTTTGGCTGGTTGCAAAAAGTATCACATACATTTTTTTTGCAAAATAACATTAAATGACACAAACAAATTGCGAAAAAAACTTTTTTTTTTTTTTAAATTTTTTTACACACACTCAAAATACAAGTTTGAACAGGCCATTCAAAAAACAAAAACGGAGAAAAAGATGTCTTTCTCAGACGCCAGGAAGGAGGTTGAAAAAACTAATGTTTTTTCCTTCCAGAAAAGTTTTGCGGCAGCAGTCAGTCAAAGACCTGCAACAAAGTCAACACCCACCCAGACCAGTATTTCATATAGGTCTGTGGGTGTCCAGGCAGGCCCGTCCATGTTGAAAAGGACAGAGCCCACAAGAAACAAAAGTATTTGTACACAGACAGATGAAAGCACAGGTGGGGCTATCCCCACTGGAGACTCTATGGGGTCTCCTGGTGAGGTTTGCTTCACCGCCCCAACTGGAGACCCTGTGGGGGCTCCTGGTGAGGTTCGCTTCACCACCCCAATTGAGGACCCTATGGGGTCTCCTGGTGAGGTTCGCTTCACCACCCCAACCCAGAAGCCCGTTCACAGGGCAACTCACACCAAGGGGGCCGTCGAGGTAGTGGAGGTAGTGGACCTTACTCAATCCACACCACGAACACCTCCGGACAAGAAAAAAGTTACTCTGCCCCAAAGATCGCCTCGCACCCCAAAAATGGAGAAAAATCCCATCACACTATACAATCATTTTGGGAGTTTATCCGACGAAGAGCGTATGGAGGCAGAAACTTCTTAAAACTAAACAAACATAGCCAATTTTATTCAATGGAATTGTAGAGGGGTCCAAGCTAACTATGAAGAATTATGTCTACTTTTACACAAATTTCATCCTGTTGCTACAGCATTACAGGAAACAATGCTGAAACCAAACAAAGATTTTAATGTATCTGGATACAATGTTTTTAGAAACCATTCAGACAATAACACGTCTGGGGGAGTTGCTCTTTTGATTAAGAAAAGTGTACTTTGTAGTGAGATCAACCTATGTACAAACATTCAAGCCGTCGCAGCACGAGTGACATTAGATAAAACCATCACTCTGCAGTGTATATCTGTCACCATCAAAATGTTACACGAAGCACGATCTTGAAAATGTTATTGATCAGCTTCCAGCTCCCTTTGTTTTAATGGGAGATTTTAACGCTCATTCCCCTTTATGGGGCAGCAACTCTCTAAGTACGAAAGGACGGATTCTAGAAGATTTTTTAGACAATCGTAATCTATGCGTTTTAAACGATGGAGTACCAACATATCTCCATCCAGCAACAGGATGCAAGTCCATACTAGATCTAGTTATTTGCGACACCTCTCTTGTTCTAGACTTTGAATTTAAAGTCTATGATGACACATGTGGTAGCGATCATTTCCCTATCTTGATGTCTCAAATAGATGGATTGGAAGAAGCTTCCCCCCAGAGATGGAACCTGAACAAGGCAAACTGGCTGTCTTTTACTGCCGAATGTTCTGTCCAACTCACAGAAGACACTGTCTTTGATGGAAGTGACGACCCATCATCTATTTTTACAAACACTCTACAAGACATTGCCACTGAGTACATCCCAAAAACATCTTCAAACAACCGCATTAAAGTGCCATGGTTTAATAAAGAATGCCAAGAAGCCCAATCTGAGCGAAAGAGAAGTCTACACAGGTTCTACAGATGCCCGACTCTTAGCAAGAAGTTGACTTTCTTCAGATTTCGCGCTAAGAGTCGCACTGTCATAAAACATTCTAAAAGAACATCCTGGAGGTCTTTTTGCTCAAACTTAAACTCTAAGGTATCATCAAGTAAAGTTTGGAATGCTATTCGTAAAATCAAAGGGAAAAAAGGATCTGCATCAATTAACCACCTTGTGGTAAATGGATCCCTTATAACCCAAAAGAATGAAGTAGCAAACGTTCTGGCTTCAACAATGGAAAAAAAACTCATCAACAGAAAATTACTGCACAGATTTTCAAAAAATCAAAGCCACCCAAGAACGTAAACCCATAAACTTCTCATCTCAGAATGAGGAGAACTACAACAAGTTGTTCAGTTTAACTGAACTCAAACAAGCCTTACAAAAATGCAACAACTCAGCAACGGGGCTGGACGGAATACATTAATATCAGTTCCTCACACACCTACCAGAAAGTTGTCTTCTGGTCTTGCTGAAGGTTTTTAACCACATATGGGAGAGTGGATCCTTTCCACCTTCATGGCAAGAAGCGATGATTGTCCCCATTCCAAAACCAGGTAAAGATCATACAAACCCCAGCAACTACCGTCCGATAGCCTTAACCAGCTGTCTGTGTAAAACCATGGAGAGATTGGTCAACGCTAGGATGGTGTGGTACCTAGAAAAACAAAACCTCTTAAGTGATGTGCAATGTGGCTTCCGAAAGGGACACAGCACCACTGATCATTTGGTACGTTTTGAGACCTTCGTTCGAGAGGCCTTTGCGAGATCTGAACATGTACTAGCTATATTTTTTGACCTCGAGAAGGCTTACGACACGACCTGGAAACACGGTATTTTAGCTGATTTGCATGAAATGGGTTTTCGTGGACGTCTCCCTGTTTTTGTGGAAGGATTTCTAAGTAATCGATTTTTTACAGTACGGGTCGGTCCCAACCTATCAGAGTTCTGTCAACAAGAGATGGGTGTTCCTCAAGGAAGCATTCTATCACCCATGTTGTTCAACATCAAAATCAATAACATAGTAAAGGCAGTACTGAAAGGATCCGAGTCATCCTTGTTTGTTGATGACTTTGCACTTTGTGTGCGTGGCAAATCCCTACATAGAGTGGAAAGGCAGCTTCAATTATGTATAGACAAGGTGCAAAAATGGGTAACAGAGAACGGTTTCAAATTTTCCACCAGCAAAACTGTCTGTATGCATCTTTGCAAACAAAGGGGAGCCATGCCAGAACCCTCTCTGGTCCTGAATGGTAATCCTGTAAAGGTTGTTGAAGAATTTAAATTCCTAGGACTGACCTTTGACCGTCGACTAACATTCCTTAAACATATCCAGTATCTGAGAACATCATGTCTGAAAGCTCTGGATGTATTGAAAGTGGTTTCTCATACGGACTGGGGTGCTGACCGCACAGTCCTACTCAGACTTTACCGTGCTTTAATCCGATCCAAGTTGGACTATGGTTGTGTCGTCTATGGTGGAGCCGCAAAATCCAACCTAAGGCTATTAGACACAATACACCACCAGGGTATACGTCTTTGTCTGGGAGCTTTCAGGACGTCTCCAGTACAGTCCTTATATTTTGAGGCCAAAGAACCCTCTCTGAGGCTGCGACGCCTGAAACTCACCCTAAATTATGTGTTGAAACTGAAAGCTATGCCTACAAATCCAGCCTACCAATGCGTATTTCAACCACAATGCTCTGAATTTTTTGAAAGTCACCCAAATGATCGAGCACCTCTGTCTTCTCGGATTCAGTCACATCTGGCCGAATCAAAGATAAAACTCGATCATGTTAGTGAAAATCGATGGACAGAAACACCACCATGGACATTGCCAGATCCAGTTGTTCGACTCGATCTGACAAGGTTAAAGAAGTCAGAGACAAATGATTTGATTTTTAAACAGTGTTTTAGCCAGTTCTGTACCGAGTTTCCTTCCCATCAACGAATATACACTGATGGGTCCAAAGCTGAAAGTAAAGTGGCATCAGCTTCTGTCACAGGTCCTAAACTCGATAGGGCCTTTTCGGCCCGTCTTCCGGATGACAGTTCTGTATTTTCTGCAGAGTTGAAAGCTTTACAGCTAGCTCTGAAACAGGTATATCAGTCAAAAAAGAAAGACTTCCTGATTCTGTCGGATTCCCTATCGGCTCTTACCGCCGTGAAGAGAACTCAGCTAGATCACCCACTGTTGGTCGAAATCCAAGAGCTACATGCATCTCTGATTGAAGAAGGCAAAAGGATTGTGTTTGCATGGGTGCCATCCCATGTTGGAATTAGAGGCAACTCTGCAGCTGATCAAGCTGCTAAAGAAGCCAGAGAAAGACTCATCACTGACAAACACACAAAGCATTCAGATTTCAGAACTCGCACCAACATGTACATAAAGTACCTATGGCAGAGTGAATGGGACGAATGTGAAGAAAATAAACTTCATAAGATCGTCCCCCAGCTGTCGGACAGCCTACCCCAATGTCGCCTTAACAGGAAAGAAGAGACAGTTCTCTGTCGCTTACACATTGGGCACAGTCACATTACACATTCGTATCTGCTGAAAGGTGAAGATCCACCATACTGTTTTGGATGTGACGAACCATGGACATTAGAACATGTTCTCACAAAATGTGTAGACGTTCAAGAATTTCGAGACAAACACTACAATGCGGAAACACTGAAGGTTTTATTCCGGGATGTTCCCCCGGACAAGATTTTTAACTTTTTAAAAGAGATCAAGATTTTTTACAAGATTTAAAGTACCAGAAGTGAAAATTATTAATTTTTAGAACCTTCTTTTACAGTGATAGATTTGAATGTAAATAGTCTGAAACGTAGAACTTGCCATATGAAGGGAAAAGAAAATAACTGCATCGGTCTCGAATAGCAGCTAGCATCTGCTGAAGAGACATTAAACCCCAAAAACAAACAAACAAACACACACTCAAAACCTTATTTGGAGGTTTAGACGCACTCAACCACAACAATGGCATACCATACTTTGTCCCAAATTCAGATTTTTTAATTGTCATTTTTGTAATTAATATGCAATAATTCGCAAAATAAATACCATAATTGTTCACAAACAAAAGCTTTAAAATAATTCAGTTTTAAAAAGTAGAGTAGCTGACCGCGCCACCAAGAATCCAGCTGGCTATGATATGCCGCTGGTCATGGTCAGATCATGTGAGAAATGACAAATTGTAATCGTGTGGTATCCATACGATTGCTGACATAGTACAATATGTGGCAACTGGCATCTGTCACGCAGATGATTTCCAGATCTTTTGCTACCTCTCTCTCTCTCTCTCTCTCTCTCTCTCTCTCTCTCTCTCTCTCTCTCTCTCTCTCTCTCTCTCTCTCTCTCTCTCTCTCTCTCTCTCTTTCTCTCTCTCTCTCTCTCTCTCTCTCTCTCTCTTTCTCACGGTTCTGTGTAGATGGCTGTCTGTGTAAAAATTAGGGAGTATCGTCCCTTGATCCCACTCGCAATACTCGTTGAACATGCCTTTGACCATGCAGTCGCTTCAGCCAGCGAAATATCTCGACTCCGCTCTTTAAATCCATGCAGAATGTGCGTATCGTATGAAGTTTTCTTTATTTTCTCAATATTGACACATGTAGGCCTGTATCTATACGTGATATTGACTTTGACACCATAAAATATTTCAGTCGTATGTGGAAAAAAGTAGTCCATCTGTAAACTCTGAATATGCAGATGACCTCTAGAAATTATTCAATTGTACTCTGAAATCAAAGACAATGACCAATGACAGTTGAGATCGAAACTCGGTTGTGATGGGTTATCCATAATGGTTGCGATGGATAATACACGTATGTTTGTTCATAATATTGAATTGATGAATGGTGTGCTCCTATTTTTGTTTTCAAGGGAGTAGAGATTATTTTTTAATGTGCTTAGTTTCAGAATGTGCCTTAAGCACACACACACACACACACACACACACACACACACACACTCACACACACACACACACGCACACACATACACACACAGACACGCACAGACACACACAAACATACGCACAGACACACACATATACACACACACACACACACACACACACATACACACACACACACACACACACACACGCTCTCTCTCCTCTTGGTCTATGTTATTGTCTCTCTCTTTATTTTTTTTTAAACAGGTTTGCCATTAAGTTTCGTAAATAATTTTATCTTGGTGAAAACGGCCATTGCTGTATTCAAGAAGTGTTCATAAGTGGCAACAGATTGGAAAAATCAAAACTTTAACTAATTGAAACTTACAGAAAAATATCATGTGTTCAGTACCTTCTTGCCAAGTTGTAGCTTGTAATGAATCTGTTTTTGGTTTTGTTTTATGCATAATGAAGAAATATGTTTGTGGCCAAAGATGTACTAAAGGCAGTATACAAATGAAAACATGCGTACGGCATGCGTGGACACATGTGCATACTCTCGAATTTGCGGATTCTGTTAAGGTTCTTGTATTAATGGAAATGTCCTATGCTGCTGTGAACGTTCTGTGTATAGCTGAAGGTATTACCACGTGAATACACGATGAACAGTTTGCATGTGTCTACTTGTGCGTGTGTGTTTCAAATAATGTTGTGAAAACAATAGTTGTCACATTTTTGCCAACGGCTTCGAGCAGCCACAGGTTAGAGCTTTGCACCAGATGAGGACCAGTTGCAGACTGACCCCTGAAAAGGACATAGCAAGAGGCCCCCCCCCCCCCCTCCAGGTAAAGATACTACCGTACCCCCACTTCCTGTGTCATACCAGGTTGACATTCGTTTTTGTTTTTTTGAATATTAAAAGTCGGCTTTCGCTCGCAAATCAATATTGAAAAAAAGCAACTCGTGTAAACCTTTTATTACACAGGAAGTCATGTAGTATTCTCTATATTGCCTCTTTTATTATCTAATTTTTCGTATCAGTGTTTATTCGGGTCCACACCATTTTGGTGAAAAGACTGCTTACTAAATTTGCACTTACCCATTACGTGTAATAACTAAATCTTCTTCACAGTCCAGTAAGTACTGTTGACCCTTGACAGACATGAAATGTGAATTGTTGTTTCTGCCATGGTCTTTTTGAGGAACGGGTTCATCAAGCGGACAAGTGCGTTTATCTATGAATAGATTTCAATCACGAATAGTACAACATCAACATTTGAAATACATTATTTTGTAATTAGCAAAAAAGATCATAACTTATGGCTATTGCTGTTTGCTGGCATGGTATCCATGGAAAACGGAAGTTACCGGAGGATAGCTTCCCTAATTACCATGTGCGTGAGATTACCGTCTTACGTTAAACGCAAAGTAAGCCTCCCGTAAATCATCACAGATACTGTCAGGCTTTTACACAGAGTACAAACACCCTTTCATTTAAACACTCACGGCTTGAGAACATCCTAGGTGCCCTCCTTAAAGAGCGAGCAATTTTCACAGAATTTATTTTTGCGTGGTTTATTTTACCCTGAGCCATCGTGAACCCGTGTGACACACACACACACCCACACACGCACGCACACACACACACACACACACACACACTTACTCACACACACATACACACACTTACTCACACACACACACACACACACACACACACACACACACACACACACACACACACACACACACAGGTGAGCTGTGATGGATCATATAGGTGATGATTTTGTCAAAATGTTGCAAAATCCAATGTTTAGGGAAAAGGTGACCAAATTGTTGATTTACTACAGTCTGTTTCCAAATGTCCTTGTTTTGGGGGCAAGCTTTTTCGATAAGAATAATAACGTATTCTGAATCAATCGACCTTTCCGTTATCAATCGTTATCATTTGATGTATGTAACACCCAGAATTGTGAATGGTCGAAGTAATGAGTTTTACGTGCTAATGTTATTGATTTCATCGACAGGAAACTGGGTGGTCTGAACAAAGTACAACTATGGTTATACGTGCTTATGTACCTGTCTACTCGAGGAAGTATATCTTCTTTTTTTGTTGAAAATATCATGAAAATGGACGTTACCTTTTACTTTATTATGACATTTGTTTTTGAGAGAAAATAGACTCAAAAGATCACAAATCTATATAGAAAAGTACAATGGATCGTCTATCATGGACACGCGTTGAGCAGTAAATTACTAAAACTATGTTCATGGGCTTTATTCGGTGAACGTATTACTTACTTTCTTAACTATGCTCAGATATTCAATTAAATATTATGCACGGAAAGCTTGAGATATCAGAAACACATCTGTAGTAAATTCAATTCAATTGGTCCGGCCAGAAACAGTGAGAAATTAAAAAGCATGCCGTAACTGTCGTTAGCGATGATTTAGATTACCTCTCCGTTGACCATGTGTGACTGAACATAACATATTTAAGCAAAAGAAAACACACAGTAGACTGCTGACACTTACTTTGTTTACTTTATGCTACAATTTCAAGAAGCCAACACTACACTTTAAGAATTACACTTTGATTTACTTATTAATGGTTTTATAGAATGTCCTATTGAAAACATTAAATGTTGCATGTTCTTTATAGTCCATAGCCATGTCCTTATGTCCGTTCCGTTCGTTTTCCCGATCAAGTGTCCGTAGGTAGAGTGCCTGTCCGGTGCAAGTGTTCCTATGGGGTGACAGGTTGCGTTGGGCAGCCTCCGGTACCTATTTGGACTCGCCCGTTGCAGCAGCGGTTTGCACGGTCGCTGTACATCTGACCTCCACAGCAACGGTTGTTAGTCCCTTCAGGCAGAATTTTGGTGCCACAGCATGTTTGGGTCGCTTTGTCGTAAGTTTCAATCCCACAGCAGCCTTGTGACAAGGAGTTATAGACTCGATGTCCACAGCAAAGATGGTCACTTCCAGCAGCATGGACTGTGCCTCCACAACAGGTGTGCGTGTTGGTTTTATAAGGTTTAGGTCCGCAGCATCGGTAGTTGCTTCCGCCTGGCTTGATCTTGCCTTTGCAGCAACTGTGTGTTGTTATGTTGAAAGCTTGCCCACCACAGCAGCTCTCTGTCTTGTAATTGTAAGCCTCAGTTCCACAGCACCTGTGCGTCAATGTGTTGTAAGTTTGAGTTCCACAGCAAGCACTGGTCACTTTGCCTGACCTAAGCTGGTCACCACAGCAGATGTGAGTGTTGCGATTGTAGAGCTGAGTTTTACAGCAGCCATAATCATTTCCCCCTGACAGAATCTTTCCTCCGCAGCAAGTGTGAGTCTTGAGCTTGTAGGTCTGGTTTCCGCAACAGCTGTACTTTCGTCCACCTTCTAAGATCTGGCCGTTACAACAGTTGTGTGTCCTGGTTTTGTAAGTTTGGCTTCCACAGCAGCTGTACTTCTGTCCGCCTGATAGGACCTGGCCGTCACAGCAGTTCTGCTTTTCGTAACTGTACACTTGAGTTCCACCGCAACAACGATATCTTGACTTCATAGACAGCACTTTCCCGCCACAGCAAGTCTGTTTACCTTCCTTGTAGACTTCTGTTCCACAGCATCTTTGTTTCTTACTTCCAGCAGCCTGCACTTTTCCGTTGCAGCACAGTTGAGTCCCTTTTGTGTAAGCTTGAATTCCGCAGCAACTGCCTGTCGCCTTGTTGTAAAGTTCGTTTCCACAGCAACCGTGTGTTGTTGTGTTGTAGACTTGCATTTGTATTCCGCAGCAACTATGTGTCCTCAAGTCGTAGGATTGTGACCCACAGCAACGATAATAATACGACCCCCCAGGCTGAATGTTGCCTTGACAACAGGTGGAATTATACCTGTTGTAGGTGTGATCTCCACAGCAAGAGGAGCTTGCACCACCTGGAAGGACCTGGTTAAAGCTGCAACAGGTGTGTGTTTTGTAGTTGTACGAGTGACTTCCGCAGCATCTGTGATTCCTTCCACCTGAGCGAAGTTCTCCCCCACAGCAGCCGTGTGTGCTTGTGTTGAAGACTTGTGTTGCACAGCAGCCCTGGGTTCTGTCGTTATAGGACTTCATTCCACAGCAACTATAATACTTTGACCCCCCAGGCTGAATCGTGTGTTGACAACAGGTGGAATTATATATGTAGTAGGTGTGACTTCCACAGCAGGAGTAGCTTGACCCACCTGGAAGGACATGACCAGAGCTGCAGCAGGTGTGTGTTTTGTAGTTATACACCTGGTTGCCACAGCACCTCTGGGTTCTGTAGTTATAGGAGTTCATTCCACAGCAACGATTATTCGACCTCCAAGGCTGAATATTGTCTTGACAACAGGTAGAGTTATGCCTGTAGTAGGTGTGACTTCCACAGCAGGAGTATCTTGACCCACCTGGGAGGACCTGGCTAGAGCTGCAACAGGTGTGTGTCGTTGTGTTGTAGGGCTTACTTCCACAGCAACTGTTGTTTGCCCCCCGTTCTCGTAGCATGTAACTGCAACACAGGTGTGTTGTTGTATTGTAGGACTGAGTTTCGCAACAGCTGTTGTTTGTTCCCTTTTCGCGTAGCATGTTACGACAGCATAGGTGTGTTTTGGAATTGTAGACTTCTATTCCACAGCATTTACGGTTCGTTCCACCTGACTGGAGTTTGCCTCCACAGCAGGTTTGAGATGTTGTGTTGTAGACCTGAGTTACGCAGCATCTTTGTGTTCTGTAGTTGTAGATATCAGCTCCGCAACATCTGTCGTAGTTTCCCACAGTGTCACGAGGTGTTCCTGCACAGCACTTTTGTGTCCAGAAATTGTAGGTCCCGTTTCCACAGCACCTATGGTACGAACCACCTGGAAGAATGTTACCGTTGCAACATGTGTGCGTGTCAGATGCGTACGCTTTCGTTCCACAGCAGCTATTGTGAGCTATTGTGCTTTGTACGGCACCATCGCAGCACATTGTGTAGCCTCCACCGGGCTTGATTTTGTCTCCACAACAAGTGTGTGTCGTTGTTTTGTAGGACTGAGTCCCACAGCAGCTGCTGTGTGGTCCCTTTTGGTGAACAGTGCCATAGCAACATATGTGTGACCTTTTATCGTAGACTTTGGTTGCACAGCAACCATGATTTGGTCCTCCTGGCTGGATTTTGGTATTGCAGCATTTGTGTGTGGTCGTATTGTAGACTGATTGATATCCACAACAACTTTGTGTGCGGTAAGGATAGGTCTCCGTTCCACAGCATTCATAAGAGGTTCCACCTGACTTAATGATACCTGCGCAACAGCTGTGTGTGATACGGTTGTAGGCCTGATTCCCACAACAGCTACTGTAGGTCCCTTTCTCTCGCGTTATGCCTGCACAACATAAATGTGTTCTGAAATCGTACAGTCGGCTTCCGCAGCAGTTAATGTACGACTCAGCTGGTATGATTTTTCCGCTGCAACAGGTATGTGTGTAGGTTTGGTAGGATTGATTCAAACAACAAGAGTTATGCGTTCCCTTCTCACTAGGTGTGCCTGCACAACAAAGTTGTGTTCTGGAATCGTGGGCCCGACTTCCGCAGCAGCGATGGTACGACCCACCTGGTAGGATTTTTCCCCTGCAACATATATGTGTGTAGGAGTTGTAGGTCTGATTCCAACAACAAGAGTTATGCGTTCCCTTCTCTCGAGGAGTGCTCTCACAGCAAAGTTGTGTCCTGGTGTCGTATACCTCAGATCCGCAGCATCCGTGATGAGTTCCGCCAGGGTTTACATTTCCGTTGCAGCACGTGTGTGTCACGTAATTGTAGCCTTTGGTTTGACAACAAGCGTTTTTTGTCCCTTTGGTTTGCAGCGTGCCATAGCAACACAGGTGTGTGTATTCATTATAGACTTCAGTTCCACAGCAGCGTTGATATGGTCCACCTGGTTGGATTTTTCCAGCACAGCAGGTGTTTGTAAAGCGATTGTAGGTCTGCCTTCCACAGCAGCTGCTGTATGTTGCCTTTGGTTGAACCGTGCCGCCACAGCATTGCTGCGTGTTGTAGTTATACACCTGATTTCCACAGCAGTACCGGTGTGCTCCACCTGACAGGATTTTGTTTTGACAGCAGGTGTTGGTCGCTCTGTTATAGGCCTGGGTTCCGCAACAAGAGTCGTTTGCTCCCTTTGCTTGAAGTACGCCATAGCAGCAGAGATGTGTCTTGCTATGGTACGTCTCAGTTCCACAGCAGCTCTGATACCTCCCGCCTGTGTGGATCTTACCTCCGCAACAAGTATGTGTCGCTAAGTTGTAGAGTGTGGTTCCACAACAACTGTGTGTTTTGTGGTTGTAGATCTGCGCTCCACAGCAACCATAGTATGAGCCGCTTGGTTGGATCTTCCCTCTGCAGCAGGTGTGCGTGTAGGCGTTGTAAGTTGTATTTCCACAACAGCTATCATAGCTTCCGTTCCTGGGAAGAACGCCATCACAACATGTGTGCGTCATGTAATTGTAGGGCTCGGTTCCACAGCATCTACGGTAATCTCCAACAGCTGACTTGATATTGCCTCCACAGCAGGTGTGTGTGTAGTAGTTGTAGGTTTTTTTTCCACAACAACTGTTTTGTGTTCCTCTTTCGTGAAGCTTGCCCTTGCAACATAATTTCATCCGGTCATGGAAGACCTCCGTTCCGCAGCAAACTTGATACGGTCCGCCAGGCTGCACTTTGCCATCACAACACTTGTGTGTCTTGGAGCTGTATGTTTCTTTTAAACAGCACCTGTCATAAGCTCCCCTTGGCTGAAGGGTACCGTTGCAACAAATGTGAGTCTCAGAATCAAAGACTTCAGCTCCACAGCAACCATGATACTGAGTTCCACCGGGCTTGATTAGGCCTTCACAGCAGATGTGTGACCCTCGGTTGTAGGTTTCATTTCCGCAACAGCCTTCATATGTGCTTCCTTTAAGCGTGCCTCCACAGCAGAAGTGTGTTCTGATGTCGTAGGGCTGGGCGCCACAGCAAGTATGGTGGTCCGGGTCTACTTGGGTCAAGTCATCGTCAGAATGGCTGGAGTTGAGAGCTTGTGAACCACATGATATGCCTGCAATCATACAGATGGTAATACTCTGTCAAACACAAATTTCATCATTTATTAGAACTTTGAGACTTCTAATTCTATAATTACAATGGCCACTAAAAAGGTTAAAGATGTTTTCAGAGGGTTGGTCTATTTATATACATTGAATGACAGACAGCAGGTTTTGTGGAAACACACACATGTGCGCAGGAAGATCTGCTTTTTTCCTGCTCAAGAATGACATTTGGCACACATGTAGCAGCTCACTTACTTGTCAGGCATATAAAGTTGCGTACATGTCATATTTATGTATGTGAAATTACGACGTTGACAACAACTAAACCAAAACCCGTTGTAACATCCATTCTTAAGTTCAACTTGCTGTTTTTGTTACGAGTAGTCCACTTACAGAAGAGAGTTTTTGTCATCTATCCGTGTCATTTGCAGAGACTGCTCCGTTTAATTTAGATTGATTGTATATCAGATGCAGATACCCGGGGAAAAAGCACTAACAACCTACCAAACAAGGAAAGAAAGAAATCGCCTGAAACGAAATGAAAAATTAAGTCAATCTGTTTCCCTCAACGACTGCCATGTATCTTTATTTTTCAAACTTTTCTGGATTGGTATAGATTGGACAGAAGACCGAAGTTATGATGTTAGGTAGTAAAATAATTTATGTCATACAGATATCAATTAAGTATTAACGTGAACATCGAAGGTGAAGTTTTGGGGAATTTACTTCAGTAATTCATTGTCAGTTTCAGAAATTGAAGAACACTGGATTTAACCTGTATTGAAAGAAACAAAACGACGCAATATTTTGAAACGGTGAATATGAAATTGTACTATTATGAGTAACATTTGCAATGTGAAATCTCTTGTGTTGTCTCAGATTACTTAACCGTTGCAATCACTGTTCTAACGTGAAAATGTATCACTGGAAATAGATACAATGTTTTGCATGCTGATTTGGATAAAACGATTTTGAAATACAAAAGTTGTTTGAGAAGGCTAAAAGTAAAGTAATATGTCAAGATTTACATATACTGTTCAAAAAAAGAAACGCATAGCTTGTAATATTTGGTTAATTTAGTTATATGGCTACAAGGATATCCACCAAACTGCAGAAAATGTTTATCTGGTCGTCGACCTTTCGTCCATTGCCACAAGTGAGCTCTGCACGTGACGCATGCGTTATCAGTGGCTACAATGTCAAAATTGCTCATTTGGCATGACCACTCGTCATGCTTCAGTGTAATCTCGTGAAACTCGGGGAATATTGAGCTCTCACCATGTCTTCCAAAACCCATAAAAGCGGATTGTTCGCCACAAAGAAATCAGACGACAATTCAGCGACGAAAGATGGCCCGATTGAGCAGAGAAGACCGCCAAATTGCATTGGGTCGTTTACAAGCAGGCCAAAGTCAAAGTGCAATCGCCAGGCACTTCCACGTGTCCCAGAGCACCATCAGTAGACTGTGGGTCAGGTTTCAAGCCACTGGCTCCGTTGCTGACTTGCCACGAGCGGGAAGACCAAGGGCGACAACTGCTGCTCACGACCGCTTCATACGGCTCCGCCACCTCCGGAATCGTTTCCTGTCGGCCTCATCTTCTGTCTAGGCTCTCCCCGGGCCACACCGATTATCGGACCAGACCGTGCGGAACCGCCTGCATGAAGCTGGTTTGAGAGCTCGCAGACCTCACAGAGGAGCTGTCCTCACCCGCCGCCATCGCCAGAACCGAGTGCAGTGGGGCAACCAGCACCTTCGCTGGACCGTCCGGAATCACTGGAGACACGTGTGGTTCAGCGACGAGTCATACTTCCTGCTCCAGCGACATGATGGTCGGAGGAGGGTCTACCGGAGAGTAAACGAACGTTACACGCCCAACTGTGTGGATGAGGCACCCGTTCATGGTGGTGGAGGCGTCATGGTGTGGGGGGCGATCAATACCGCTGGAAGGAGCACCCTGGTGCACGTCCAAGGGCGCATAACTGCCCAGCGATACGTGGAGGAAATTCAGCGCCCACACGCCCTTCCTCTTCTGGCTGACCAGGATGCCATATTCCAGCAGGACAACGCTCGCCCGCACACAGCACGACTCACCACCCAGTTCCTCACCGACCACCATGTCCAGGTGCTTCCCTGGCCATCCATGTCGCCAGACATGAACCCGATAGAACACCTCTGGGATGAATTGGACAGACGTGTGCGCAGGCGAGAAGAAGCGCCGGCAAATCACCGCGATCTATTGCAGGCACTTCAGGAGGAGTGGGACACCATCCCACAGCAAGATATCCGGCATCTGATCCAGTCCATGCCCAGAAGGTGCCGGGCAGTTGTTGCTGCTCAAGGCAGTCACACCCCCTACTGACTTGACAGCCTCGGCACCCAATCGTATTGATTGACTGATTGATTTGAAGATGCAAATGAACTGTGTGTGCATTCAACTGTGTCCATACCAAATTTCAAACAAATAATCTAAATATTGGATTTTCTGTTAATTTTTTCGAAAAATAAAACAAATTTGGCAAGTAGCAACTATGCGTTTCTTTTTTTGAACAGTATAGTTGGGGGCAATCCTCCTTGTTGTTCTGGGCTAATGAATTAAAAGCAAGACAGTTGGAAATATACACCGGGATTTAAGTATTCAAAGTTTGGTGAACGGTCATGCTGTTCTCATTCCAAAACCACTGTGGACAAGTTCAAATGATGTGGGTTCA
>NC_090255.1:34762043-34812043 GCF_037325665.1 Littorina saxatilis
AAATTTTGGTCAAGTAATCTTCGACGAAGCCCGGACTTCGGTATTGCATTTCAGCTTGGTGGCTTAAAAATTAATTAATGACTTTGGTCATTAAAAATCTGATATTTTTTTTTATAAAACGATTCAAATTTACGTTCATCTTATTCTCCATTATTTGCTGATTCCAAAAACATATAAATATGTTATATTTGGATTAACAACAAGCTCTGAAAATTAAATATATAAAAATTATAATCAAATTTTTTTTTTCGAAATCAATTCAAAAACACTTTCATCTTATTCCTTGTCGGTTCTTGATTCCAAAAACATATAGATATGATATGTTTGGATTAAAAACAGGCTCAGAAAGTTAAAACGAAGAGAGGTACAGAAAAGCGTGCTATCCTTCTCAGCGCAACGAATA
The DNA here is from genome assembly GCF_037325665.1 of Littorina saxatilis. Taxonomy (NCBI): domain Eukaryota; kingdom Metazoa; phylum Mollusca; class Gastropoda; order Littorinimorpha; family Littorinidae; genus Littorina; species Littorina saxatilis. Next base: position 34,762,447 of record NC_090255.1, read on the forward strand.
CCCCGCTCTTCTTGTCAATTTCACTGGCACTGCCTTTGCCACGGGCGGTGGAGTGACGATGCTACGAGTATCCGGTCTTGCTGCGTTGCGTTGCGTTCAGTTTCATTCTGTGAGTTCGACAGCTACTTGACTAAATGTTGTATTTTCGCCTTACCGTTACGCGACTTGTTGTTTTATGAATTTGGCTTATTTTGTCTGTTATTCTTTTGTAGAACCTTTTTAAAGTAATAAAAGCAGATGTGTCAAATATATATTTTTTTTGTTACTGGTTTAGGGAAACAAATGCATTATTTTCAGCAAAAAGGAAAAACAGGGTGGTATGAAAACAGGGTGGTATGTTTATGATTGCTTTATTTTTGTATTTTCAAATTACCCTGGCATGTGTGTTTTTCATTGATGAACAAGTGTGGACTTTAAAAATAAAATTCTGTCTTCATTTGAAAAAAATGTCATCCATCAAATGTAAATTGCATCTTCATCAAATGTTAACTATTTCTGTGATATTTTTTCAAGGTTGCGGTAATGAACAGCTTCAATCAGGTCAAACATACTCTGAACTACAAACAAGACCTAGCTTATTGAGTCAAGTTCAGTAACCATTCATATTAGACTAGGATAAATTCTCGAAAAGAGGCCTAAATAAAAAGAGGTAGGCATTTGTGGGTAATTAAGGGCAACAGGTTGATTCTTATGGATTTGGGTGTGCTGAATTCATTTCTGCCTGTTGCCAAAGTCAAAAATGCCTATATTCGTTACTATTCAACGGTTTCCAAGATGGCCGCCATGATATCAAGAGACTACTAATTCTCAAACAAATGCTTATATCTTTGGTGTTTTTAGAGATACAGTGTTAATTTTTGGCTAGTTGGTAGATGACCGATAGGCAATGGTTGCCTTGTCAGAGTATTTGACCTTGACCTTAAGTCAAGGTCACATGAGACTTGACAATATTGACTTGTACTGTTTTGTCATGTGTGCATTTTAAGTTGTCTTTTGGCAGTAAACTACTGCGAACTAATCACTAAAAATAAGTGATATTACCCAGTAGGTATTCAGCATTAAAATGAATATACAATGATGATCATTTTGACAAGGTCAAGGTCATTTTGACCCCATATTTCAGATGTGTTTAAACTTGGACGCCATCCAGATTTGCAGTGGCTCATCTGTTGTACACACTGGACATCTGATTCAACAATTACATTTCAGCAGGGGTTCAGATCAATGGTGCACAATCAACTAGGTCAAAGGTCAAGGTCAAAGGTCAAGGTCAAGGTCAAGGTCAAAGTCAAAGGTCACTATTTGGACCATTTATTCTCAAAAACGGGGCCTAAAATAGAGATAGGCCATTTGTGAGTAATTATGGTGTGCTCTTCCCATTTCTGCTGTATGACAAAGTGTATATTTGCTAGTTTGCCTGTATCATTAAATATTCAAAATGGCCGCCACAAGCCTGAAAACTCACCCACACACAAAAACTGACAATTCTTTAAACATAACCACTCTATTTATTATCAACTTTTGTTTCAACATACGTTTGTATCAATAACGTTGCATAATCAGTACAAATTTCAACAACATTTAAGATGTTATGGTATTTCTGTGGCAATTATAACACAATATACACAAATCTGAAGCATGACAAACGTTAATGTTCCATAATACTCTGTCACGAGAAAAAACTTCCGAAACATGTTGAGAAGAAGCTCAGCAACAGGTAAACATATCAGCTATGTACATGCAGGCATTCAGCAAACAATGTCAAATATTCACATTTCATATGGTAAGGTCAATGAACATCACACACGTCCAAAGGGTCACGGTCAGTTCACCACTCGTTAAGACACGCCTCGTGCATTTCCCGGCATTTGCACGCTGCTGTGCATGGTAGCTTCGCCTTTCTGCATCTGCACCTTCCACGGCTGCACTGCTTCTGGCAGGTGCAGAAGATGATGTCTAGGCACGCGTCTGGAACAGACGGAAGGGTTTTCAGGACGGGGAGGAAGACGCCGTCCTTCAGTTGCCAGCCCATGCTTTCAATCGGCGGCAGGTTCGGCTTCTTCTCACGAGCTTGTTGCCAGACTGAGGCCTGATAATGAGCTCTCTTGATGTGGAAGCTCAGAGCATCACTGGATGGGGGCAGATTTTCTGGGGCGGTGGCTTTCCGGAACATGATGGTTCTGGCACCATCTGCAGTCTCACAGTTTGAGATGTACAGCTTGCAAACGAACTGCTCTGCTTCTTTTGACGTGTCGTCTGTCAGCTGCCCTTTCCCCAAATTTGCCAGCAGCTGGTGATGTTGCTGAAACACTTTCCACCCAGATACCTTGCCTTGGCCAGACAGGAAAGATGTGGAATCCGAGCCAGTGATGGCGTGGAATCCTATCAAGTTCTGGAGCTTTGCCTTCTCCATGTCAGGTCTCTTGGCAATATTGTGAACTGGGATGTACTGTCTACGCTTTGCTGTGCCAGTTTTCATCCACACTTTCTTGCACTTCATTTTGTCAAAATGTGCAAGAATCAATACAGCTACATCTGTGTCTTGTGAAGAAACAACCAGGCTGGTTGCATCGCTGTTCACACAATGCAGAACAACACGTGTATCACCCTCTTCGTGACTGGCCTCTAGCGGAGTCGTGTCCACGTCTGGCTTGGATGACTCAACTTGAGTTGGATCACTGAAACCACCGGAAACCACAACAGTTTTGTCATCTGGTGCCTGCAGGATGAGTTGCCGAGACAGAAATTTGGCCAGATCAGCTTTGTTCTCAGGGTGAGACATGAAGTTGTCCCATTTGGCTGGCAGGGGTGTGTCCTTAGACTCTATCAGTTTCCTGATGGGCTGAGCTCCTTTGCTCCGCTTCTTTCTTGTTCCACCTTTGATTGACAGCTGATCATACCGATCAAAGACGATGTCGGTGCGTTTAAAGGCATGTCCTTGGGCAAGGAGAGACTTGACGAATGTGTCAGCAAGATCACCAAATGTAGCTGCACCTTGTGGCTTTCCAAGTGCACAAACATGTGCTTGCCCATCAACGACAAGTGTTGCCTTGTCTCCAAGCTCATGTGCTTCAATGCCTGGAGGACAGTTTACACCACTTGTGAGGATTTTAAGCAAGCTTGCTTTTGATCCTGACCTTAAACTGCCATCAGTTTCAGCAAGTGAAGGGGGTACTGGCATCAGCTCATGCTTCATGATCACAGAAAGATCAACACTGCGCCCTGCTTCTGTCAGCTTTGACTGTCTTTTGTTTCCCACTCTTTGCATCCTTCTGCTTCACCTCGTACAGACTGGCAAATGTCAGAGGTTTGTTCTTCGGCAGGGCATCGCGGAATTTCACTTTCCTCTCTTCACAGGGCACAAGTCTCTCCCGAACAAATGTTTTCACCTGTTCTTGTCCTTTTTCACGTGCTGTCAACAGGTTTTCTTCGATGTTCTTGGTTGTAAGATCCTTCGATGCAATGTTCTGCAGATCTTCAGGCACATCCAGAGAAAAAACCTTGAAGCGTTTAAGGTTGTCAAACAACTTTTCTTCATCAGTTTTGTCTTGTCTTTTTCTGGCCTTGTTGCATTCGTTGTGAATGCTCTTCTCGTCAACCTCTGCTCCAAAGACTGCTCTTGTTTCTCCTGCAATGTGAGATCGGAGATTGAACGAGAGGGCCCAACGGTTCAGAGCAGACGGTGTCTTTGTGATGCCCACAATCCCTCCACATGACTTTCCAATCCCGTTCAGCCATTCTTGACTTTGATCTGGGTCCACCTGGTTGAACTTGCTCTGGCTCCTCTTCACAACAAAGTGCCCAGCTTCAAATTCCTTCTTCACTTCTTCGGGGAGCTGATTCATTTCACTGACGTAGACTGTGCCCCATCGAGCATAGTTGGTATGATTATATCTCATGAAGTAGGGGAGCATTGCCGTGAAAGCTTGAAGATGCAGATTCCAGTCGCCATCTCTACTGGCGCGTGTGAACTGGAAGAGAATTTCTACCATCTTCAGGTATTCCCACCAGAACTGGAAGTTTGGATTGGCCCGCGAAGCAGCAAACGAGTCCACAAGGTCTGTGAAGCGTTTGTTGGCAAGAAGATGTACAAGTGCTGCTGTGTCATCACGAACCATCTCGTCTTCAATCTCTTGTGCGAGCTCATCATCACTGCCGTGGACGTACTGCAGCAACTGTGGTAGGAGTATTCTCCACAAGGCTTGCCAGGTCAACTTATGAGTTCGCATCCCTCTGACATAGGACTTGCCTGCCAGCACCTGTTCAGCTGTTTTCGGGCCAAGGACATTGCTCTCGACCCACAGATCCAGAAGACCAGAGCACTCCATGTGACGCCCGATGGCTTTGAGGAAGTTGAGGGACGTATGGAGACCACCGAGCCTCACTACCAGCAGATTCTGATATTCAGCTTCAGCCCATTTGAGATTTGTGTATATTGTGTTATAATTGCCACAGAAATACCATAACATCTTAAATGTTGTTGAAATTTGTACTGATTATGCAACGTTATTGATACAAACGTATGTTGAAACAAAAGTTGATAATAAATAGAGTGGTTATGTTTAAAAAAATTGTCAGTTTTTGTGTGTGGGTGAGTTTTCAGGCTTGTGGCGGCCATTTTGAATATTTAATGATACAGGACAAACTAGCAAATATACACTTTGTCATACAGCAGAAATGGGAAGAGCACACCATAATTACTCACAAATGGCCTATCTCTATTTTAGGCCCCGTTTTTGAGAATAAATGGTCCAAATAGTGACCTTTGACTTTGACCTTGACCTTGACCTTTGACCTAGTTGATTCTGCACCATTGATCTGAACCCCTGCTGAAATGTAATTGTTGAATCATATGTCCAGTGTGTACAACAGATGAGCCACTGCAAATCTGGATGGCGTCCAAGTTTAAACACATCTGAAATATGGGGTCAAAATGACCTTGACCTTGTCAGAATGATGATCAATGTATATTCATTTTAATGCTGAATACCTACTGGGTAATATCACTTATTTTTAGTGATTAGTTCGCAGTAGTTTACTGCCAAAAGACAACTTAAAATGCACACATGACAAAACAGTACAAGTCAATATTGTCAAGTCTCATGTGACCTTGACTTAAGGTCAAGGTCAAATACTCTGACAAGGCAACCATTGCCTATCGGTCATCTACCAACTAGCCAAAAATTAACACTGTATCTCTAAAAACACCAAAGATATAAGCATTTGTTTGAGAATTAGTAGTCTCTTGATATCATGGCGGCCATCTTGGAAACCGTTGAATAGTAACGAATATAGGCATTTTTGACTTTGGCAACAGGCAGAAATGGATTCAGCACACCCAAATCTATAAGAAACAACCTGTTGCCTTAATTACCCACAAATGCCCGAGGGTGTTAGATTTTCTGAAATCTGTCCTAGTCTATATCGCTCTGCCTCATAAATCAATAACTGTTCGACCTCAAGATTTCTCTCTCGCCCAACCTCAATTTTTTTATTTTCTCTTTGGTGAGTCAGGTTGTGACTTTTGTTCACATGGCAGACTTTGTACCAACTATCCCCCTACTTTAAAACTTTAGTCAGTGCCAAATCAAATCAAAAGTGCTACCCTTGTGTTGTAAACAGCGCAAACTGTGAAACTTGTTATAATATAAGCGACGATTCTTGTCAGACTTTGAAGGCCAGTGCAGCTATTGGAGCTACCTCCTAATGCGACAAAAGCAGTTTGGTTATAGTTTGACTATAGCTAACCAATCAGTAAGCGGCTATATAGGGCGGGGATGTAGCTCAGTCGGTAGCGCGCTGGATTTGTATCCAGTTGGCCGCTGTCAGCGTGAGTTCGTCCCCACGTTCGGCGAGAGATTTATTTCTCAGAGTCAACTTTGTGTGCAGACTCTCCTCGGTGTCCGAACACCCCCGTGTGTACACGCAAGCACAAGACCAAGTGCGCACGAAAAAGATCCTGTAATCCATGTCAGAGTTCGGTGGGTTATAGAAACACGAAAATACCCAGCATGCTTCCTCCGAAAACGGCGTATGGCTGCCTAAATGGCGGGGTAAAAAACGGTCATACACGCAAAATTCCACTCGTGCAAAAAACACGAGTGTACGAGGGAGTTTCAGCCCACGAACGAAGAAGAAGAAGAAGTAAGCGGCTATAAGAAAAGTCTGCGGAATATCTTTTTTATTCCATAGCCAAGTCCAGCAGTTTTTGGAGTCGCTGCTAAGTCTTACCTTAATTGTTTCTAACTTGCTGGAGCCGTTCACATGGCTGACTTTTTGCCAGCAACCCAGGAGATATTTTTAAACAACTAAGTTGGGGAAAAGTTGTTTGCTCGTCTGCCATGTGAACAGCACTTAAATGTTTTCTGATGATCTAAAAGCGAAAATCTATAGGCAGGGGTATAGTTTTGTGTCAGTGCGATTATTCATCAATTTATTGCAACTCCTTTCAATGCAGTTATTGAGTGACTGTCAGCTCGCTCCTACCCTTTTCATATTTTTTTACATTTAGTCAAGTTTTGACTAAATGTTTTAACGTAGAGGGGGGAATCGAGACGAGGGTCGTGGTGTATGTGTGTTACGGCTGGAATTTACGTGTGTATGTCTGTATGTATGTATATTTACTCCTATCAGAAATTGTGCGTGCTTCTCTCTGTTTACTACCTAGCCTTCACACACACACACACACAACACTCCAACCAGGCACAAAGACAAGAACACGATTACAGCCCTTTGCCCATGTACCTCTATTGAAATAATCAACACAACATAAACATATTATTTCCCATTCATTCTACAAATCACTCTCACTCAACATGAAAGTTTCTATTTCTGTCAGGATACAGAAATCTAGCTGCACAGAAATACACACATGTTACTTTCACATGCAGTCTATAATTCACGTGCACACACGTAGAACACTTCAAGCTTTGTTCCGTGAGAGCCTGTCTGTCTCACTACACACGAAGTCATTGTCTCAAGCAATACTTCTGTCAATATTCACTTCTGTTACACACAGATCAATAAACTCACGGACGCTCTACGTCTCGTGTTTGTTACCTTGGGGAACTTATTTCCACGTAACTCTCTCGCCGGTTACGTCTTGCCAGTCGTACTCACACCTTCAGTGGCACGCACTGGTCCACCCCACCCACGCAAACTGTCTTCGCGTGGTGGAATGGGACGGGGTCCCCGTTCTCCAGCGCTTCACTCTGACTCCCTCCTGCGCTCCCGCAGCTCACGGCTCGGGACGTAAGGGCGGAACCTCCCGTCTAGTCTCCCCACTTCCGCGACCCCACTCGGCCCGGGATGCTAAAATACACAAGTTTAAACTACCATAAGTCTCCATACTTGAATAAACTTTTCTGACATTCTTTATCACTACCGTCAACTAACTTATGCGGTTACAGTATATACACCCGCTTACTCATAAGCGACTTCATTTCCGAAAAACATGTAAACATTCCCTTTTCAACAATGGCTGACATCAGCGCACGCTTTTCAGCCAATTCATACATGACTCTCCCGGTCATTTCTCAAGTCAATATTTCCGAGCAAAGTAATATCTCCGAGCAAAATATCAATTCAATAAATACCTGTAAACACAGCAGTTGAATCCTGCGATTCAATACCGCGGCACGAGTCCAACGACCTCTAGCGCCCGGTGAGAAACTTTACCCAACAGGAGACCCGTCTTGTCTTTTCAACGGTCTGGAAAGCTCTCCCGTCTAATATCTCTACAAACGCGACCTCAGTCAATACTCTTCTTTGATTGGTTACATCTCACACGTGACAGTACTGCACTGCACCAGTGACATTATTTCACCGTGCGGTGCCTACTCAAAGTTCGTGGCCCATGAAATTTTGTACACCTGCGTCACATAACTCCAATATACAATTATGTGCAAATCCGTTTGTCACAATGTGCGTGTGTATGTCTGTCTGTGTGTGTGTGTGTGTGTGTGTGTGTGTGTGTGTAGAGCAATTCAGACTAAACTACTGGACCGATCTTTATGAAAATTGACATGAGAGTTCCTGGGTATGAAATCCCCGAACGTTTTTTTCATTTTTTTGATAAATGTCTTTGATGACGTCATATCCGGCTTTTCGTGAAAGTTGAGGCGGCACTGTCACGCCCTCATTTTGCAACCAAATTGGTTCAAATTTTGGTCAAGTAATCTTCGACGAAGCCCGGACTTCGGTATTGCATTTCAGCTTGGTGGCTTAAAAATTAATTAATGACTTTGGTCATTAAAAATCGGAAAATTGTAAAAAAAAAAAAAATTATAAAACGATCCAAATTTACGTTCATCTTATTCTCCATCATTTTCTGATTCCAAAAACATATAAATATGTTATATTTGGATTAAAAACAAGCTCTGAAAATTAAATATATAAAAATTAGTATCAAAATTAAATTGTCGAAATCAATTCAAAAACACTTTCATCTTATTCCTTGTCGGTTCCTGATTCCAAAAACATATAGATATGATATGTTTGGATTAAAATCACGCTCAGAAAGTTAAAACAAAGCGTTAAGAGAGGTACAGAAAAGCGTGCTATCCTTCTTAGCGCAACTACTACCCCGCTCTTCTTGTCAATTTCACTGCCTTTGCCATGAGCGGTGGACTGACGATGCTACGAGTATACGGTCTTGCTGAAAAATGGCATTGCGTTCAGTTTCATTCTGTGAGTTCGACAGCTACTTGACTAAATGTTGTATTTTCGCCTTACGCGACTTGTTTTCTCTGTGTTTGAGAGATATGTCCAGTAATTTGAGGAAACATAATGGACCAGTCTCTATGAACCTTAACTGTCAAATTCTCTCAAAGATTTTATTCTTTTAAAGAAATATATTCATCAAATGTAAAAGAATGTAGTGTCCTCCAGCCATACTCATAGTAATAGGCTCAATTTTCTCAGTTTTATTATTCAGAGGATTTATTTTTAGTTCTGTTACCTGAATGGGGTTTTTTGTAAGAATATTTTGCAATTGCATATGTCTTCATCAAGCATTAACTATTTCTGTGATATCTTTTCAGGGTGGCAGTAATGAACAGCTTCGGTCAGGTCAAACATACTCTGAACTACAAACAAGACCTTGCTTTTTGAGTTGAGGTAAGTAACCATTCATCACTTTGCCTTATAAATCAATAACTGTTCAACTTCAACATTTCTCTCTCTCACCGGCCAACCTCATTATATTTAGTCAAGTTTTGACTAAATATTTTAACATCGAGGGGGAATCGAAACGAGGGTCGTGGTGTATATGCGTGTGTGCGTGCGTGTGTGCGTGCGTGTGTGTGTGTGTGTGTGTAGAACGATTCAGACTAAACTACTGGACCGATCTTTATGAAATTTGACATGAGAGTTCCTGGGTATGAAATCCCCGAACGTTTTTTTCATTTTTTTGATAAATGTCTTTGATGACGTCATATCCGGCTTTTCGTGAAACTGAAAGTTGAGGCGGCACTGTCACGCCCTCATTTTGCAACCAAATTGGTTCAAATTTTGGTCAAGTAATCTTCGACGAAGCCCGGACTTCGGTATTGCATTTCAGCTTGGTGGCTTAAAAATTAATTAATGACTTTGGTCATTAAAAATCTGAAAATTGTAAAAAAAAATAAAAATTTATAAAACGATCCAAATTTACGTTTATCTTATTCTCCATCATTTGCTGATTCCCAAAACATATAAATATGTTATATTCGGATTAAAAACAAGCTCTGAAAATTAAATATATAAAAATTATTATCAAAATGTTTTTTTCGAAATCAATTTAAAAACACTTTCATCTAATTCCTTGTCGGTTCCTGATTCAAAAAATATATAGATATGATATGTTTGGATTAAAAACACGCTCAGAAAGTTAAAACGAAGAGAGGTACAGAAAAGCGTGCTATCATTCTCAGCGCAACGAATACCCCGCTCTTCTTGTCAATTCCACGGGCACTGCCTTTGCCACGGGCGGTGGAGTGACGATGCTACGAGTATACGGTCTTGCTGCGTTAAGTTGCGTTCAGTTTCATTCTGTGAGTTCGACAGCTACTTGACTAAATGTTGTATTTTCGCCTTACGCGACTTCGTTTTTATATTTAGTCAAGTTTTGACTAAATATTTTAACATCGAGGGGGAATCGAAACGAGGGTTGTGGTGTATGTGCGTGTGTGCGTGTGTGTGTGTGTGTAGAGCGATTCAGACTAAACTACTGGACCGATCTTTATGAAATTTGACATGAGAGTTCCTGGGTATGAAATCCCCGAATATTGTTTTCATTTTTTTGATAAATGTCTTTGATGACGTCATATCCGGCTTTTCGTGAAAGTTGAGGCGGCACTGTCACGCCCTCATTTTGCAACCAAATTGGTTCAAATTTTGGTCAAGTAATCTTCGACGAAGCCCGGACTTCGGTATTGCATTTCAGCGTGGTGGCTTAAAGATTAATTAATGACTTTGGTCATTAAAAATCGGAAAATTGTAAAAAAAAATACAAATTTATAAACCGATCCAAATTTACGTTTATCTTATTCTCCATCATTTGCTGATTCCAAAAACATATAAATATGTTATATTCGGATTAAAAACAAGCTCTGAAAATTAAATATATAAAAATTATTATCAAAATTAAATTGTCCAAATCAATTTAAAAACACTTTCATCTTATTCCTTGTTGGTTCCTGATTCCAAAAACATATAGATATGATATGTTTGGATTAAAAACAGGCTCAGAAAGTTAAAACAAAGAGAGGTACAGAAAAGCGTGCTATCCTTCTTAGCGCAACTACTACCCCGCTCTTCTTGTCAATTTCACTGCCTTTGCCATGAGCGGTGGCCTGACGATGCTTCTGTGAGTTCGACAGCTACTTGACTAAATATTGTATTTTCGCCTTACGCGACTTGTTATATTTAGTCAAGTTTTGACTAAATATTTTAACATCGAGGGGGAATCGAAACGAGGGTCGTGGTGTATGTGCGTGTGTGCGTGTGTGTGTGTGTGTGTGTAGAGCGATTCAGACTAAACTACTGGGCCGATCTTTATGAAATTTGACATGACAGTTCCTGGGCATGAAATCCCCGAACGTTTTTTTCATTTTTTTGATAAATGTCTTTGATGACGTCATATCCGGCTTTTCGTGAAAGTTGAGGCGGCACTGTCACGCCCTCATTTTTCAACCAAATTGGTTGAAATTTTGGTCAAGTAATCTTGGACGAAGCCCGGACTTCGGTATTGCATTTCAGCTTGGTGGCTTAAAAATTAATTGATGACTTTGGTCATTAAAAATCTGAAAATTGTAAAAAAAAATAAAAATTTATAAAACGATCCAAATTTACGTTTATCTTATTCTCCATCATTTGCTGATTCCAAAAACATATAAATACGTTATATCTGGATTAAAAACAAGCTCTGAAAATTAAATATATAAAAATTAAGTAGATGTGCAACGCCAAGGCTCTGCATACCCCAGCGAAAGACAAACCTCTCTCTCTCTCTCTCTCTCTCAAACACACACACACACACACACACACACACGAACACACACACACACACACACACACACACACACCCCAAGTTACACACATACACACTCACTCACACACACTCACTCCAGGGGCGGACCTAGTTGTGGATAAGGGGGGGTTCCAAATTGGAGCAGGGGTCCAGGGGCCGCTCAGGCCCCGGTGGGGTCCATGGGCAAAGCCCTGGTGGGGGGTCTGGGGGGCAAAGCCCCCCAGATGCTGAAGGAATTTTATTTTTTTAGGTCAATCGGAGGCCTCTCGTGGAAGATAACAAGGTAAAAAAAAAACCGGATGGGGGGTGGGGGGGGGGGGGTTCCGGACACCCAGGAACCCCCCCTAGGTCCGCCCCTGCACTCACTCTCTCACACACACTTCATACACACAAAACACACCCCCATACGCACATATATACAGACGGACATATACACCTTTACAAACAAACACACATACACACACATATATACACTTACGCACACGCACAAACACACACCCACCCACCCTCTCTCTCTCTCTCTCTTTCTCTCTTATACAGACACACACCCACACAAACACATACACACACACTGTCACACACACACACACACACACATGTACATACGCACGCATGTACGCACGCACACACCCACAGACACACACACACACACACACACACACACACACACACACACACACACACACACACACACACATTGACTCACACAAATCTCATACACACAAAACACACACACATTGACTCACACAAATCGCATACACACAAAACACACACTCATACGCACATACACGGTTGGCCTAGTGGTAAGGCGTCCGCCCCGTGATCGGGAGGTCGTGGGTTAGAACCCAGGCCGGGTCATACCTAAGACTTTAAAATTGGCAATCTAGTGGCTGCTCCGCCTGGTGTCTGGCATTATGGGGTTAGTGCATGCTAGGACTGGTTGGTCCGGTGTCAGAATAATGTGACTGGGTGAGACATGAAGCCTGTGCTGCGACTTCTGCCTTGTGTGTGGCGCACGTTATATCTCAAAGCAGCACCGCCCTGATTATTATGGCCCTTCGTGGTCGGCTGGGCGTTAAGCAAACAAACAAACAAATACGCACATAGACAGACGGACACACACACCTTTACAAACAAACACATAATTATACACACTCATACACACACAAACATACACACAAACTCATGCACACACACATTCACACACACACACACACACACACACACACACACACACACACACACACACACACACACACACACACACACACACACACTCTTTCTCCCTCTCTCTCAGTCTTTCTTACACACACACACACACACACACACACACACACACACACACACACACACACACACACATATATATATATACACACACACGAGTACAGACTCATGCACGCGCGCACACACACACACACACACACACACACACACACACACACTAACACTAACACTAACACTAACACATGTGCACAAAATGAACACACACACACACACACACACACACACACACACACACACACACACACCGCGCGAGAGAAAAAGACTACAGGGAGGCATGACGTCATGATGCATTAATTGACGTCAAAGACTTTTGACCGTGACGTAATCTTCTCACGCGAGCTTTATCCATAGTCTTGAACAACCACACACAAATAGACTTGGAAAGTACAAAATTTCTACCCGTCCAAAGCGGCCTTGGGTGGCGTTTGCTCAAAAAATGGGGGCGACTATTGCACCCACCGTATTTTTGTTAGTATGGTCCCAATTTTTGGTGAACTTCCATCTCCAACTGTAGCACGTAGCCGGGCACAAAGAATCCTTCTTTATCATGTATTATCGGTATGAAAATGCATTCGTGTGATACCTCCAGCTTCGCTGGGATTATTATCAAAATTAAATTGTCGAAATCAATTCAAAAACACTTTCATCTTATTCCTTGTCGGTTCCTGATTCCAAAAACATATAGATATGATATGTTTGGATTAAAAACACGCTCAGAAAGTTAAAACAAAGAGAGGTACAGAAAAGCGTGCTATCCTTCTTAGCGCAACTACTACCCCGCTCTTCTTGTCAATTTCACTGCCTTTGCCATTAGTGGTGGACTGACGATGCTACGAGTATACGGTCTTGCTGAAAAATGGCATTGCGTTCAGTTTCATTCTGTGAGTTCGACAGCTACTTGACTAAATATTGTGTTTTCGCCTTACGCGACTTGTTTAATAACTTTATATTTAGTCAAGTTTTGACTAAATATTTTAACATCGAGGGGGAATCGAAACGAGGGTCGTGGTGTATGTGCGTGTGTGTGTGCGTGTGTGTGTGTGTGTGTGTGTGTGTGTGTGTGTGTGTGTGTAGAGCGATTCAGACTAAACTACTGGACCGATCTTTATGAAATTTGACATGAGAGTTCCTGGGTATGAAATCCCCGAACGTTTTTTTCATTTTTTTGCAACTTATTAACGGTTGTGAATCTCTTAATTTTTCTTAAAAGAAAAACGCCAGTAGTTGTCTTTACTGGTTACCCATCATTATCCGGGTTAATGTGCTCGTGATCATGATAATGATCGCTTGCACGAGAAAGAATGTACCTTTCATAAACATTCTGTACACGGTACAACGCACTGTCTCCCGGTCAAAGATAAGCAGCTTAGCAGTCTCACTCTATTCGAGAATGTGCCAGGGATGGCCAAATCGTCCGCCCGATCACCAAGGGCGAGTTAGAAAACAGCAGGGCTAGTAGAAACCGCCTGGCAGCCCGCCCGACTGGCCAGTAAAAATCCTGGTCAAATGCAAAACTGTTGGTTGTACTATCGAGTTTTAAAGCCATCAAAAACACTGCGGATGCAGGAACATCTGAATTATTTCCGAACATCGTCCATTGTTTGAAGAATTAATTTTGTGACTGACGCCTTTGTCACTATGCAAAACATATCCATCAAAACAAATGAGAAATCCCGCGTTGCACACACAGTAGACAGGCTGTTAATGTTTGGTGTGGGTGTCCAATTGGATGATGCACTTGCGCTCGGAAGCGAGAGGTTGCGAGTTCGACCCTGGGTCAGGGCGTTAGCAATTGTCTACCCCCTTTCCTAACCAAGGTGGTGGATGAGACGAAAAACCGAGGTCCCTTCGTGTACACTACATTGGTGTGTGCACGTTAAAAGATCCCACGATTGACAAAAGGGTCTTTCCTGGCAAAATTGTATGGGCATATAAAAATGTCCACCAAAATACCCGTGTGACTTGGAATAATAGGCCGTGAAAAGTAGGATATGCGCCGAAATGGCTGCGATCTGCTGGCCGATGTGAATGCGTGATGTATTGTGTAAAAAAAAAAATCCATCTCACACGGCATAAATAAATCCCTGCGCCTTGAATATGTGCGCCATATAAATTGCATAAAATAAAAATTAAAAATTAAACAAATAATCCCTGCGCATAGAACTGTACCCACGGAATACGCGCGATATAAGCCTCATATTGATTGATTGATTGATTGATGTAAAAGTCACAGCGAATCTGTGGTGATTTTACATGATGGTTTTACACTGGAAAGCAAATCTTTTAAAACAGGTCACTCTATGCAAGTTAGTATAAACAGGCTGTTGATTTTTGGTTTGAGTGTCTGAGTGGAGGGATGCTCTTGTACCATGTAAAAGCCATGGCGAATCTGTGGTGAATGTACATGATGGTTTATACGGAAAAAGCCCCAGAGAGGGGATGACGTCTCGATGCATTGACGTCAAAACAGCTTGTAGTCGTGTAATTGTGCGACAAACAAACAACCGTGTTTGTGTGCTTGCGCGCGCGCGCGCGCGTGTGTGTGTGTGTGAATTCTCTGTCCCGTTCGGTGAGCATCTCTCTCCGTAGCTGTTGACAGAAAATTAACGCAAGTTTTATCAAAGTAACTCAAAACATAATCGTGTGTGTGTGTGTGTGTGTGTGTGTGTGTGTGTGTGTGTGTGTGTGTGTGTGTGTGTGTGTGTGGGCAGGTTTCACGGTAATCAGACTCTTTGATGTGTGTAAACTTTGCCTTCAAATTACTTGCTTACTGTGTTGATTTTCATCATTTTTTTCTGCTTGGCATGAGTAAGTATGGTATTTGCAATACAAAAAAATAAATAAAAGCTAAAATGTTTGTGTTTGAGCAATTATTTGAGCGAGTTTTTCGAAGCGAACGTGTGAATCCTGACAGACACCATTTCCTTCTGTCACATGACCCCATCTCAAAGTGTGATTTAACAGACACGAAAATAACACACAAAACTTATGATAATGGGGTTATTAATTCAATTAATACACAAGGTTAGTCTCTGACTAGATAAAATAGGGAAAAAATATCAAATGGGAGCATAAAACCGTTTCTGGAAAAATTTTCAATCGCCACCGAAAGTGTCTGTCAGTAAAAAAAACCCACGTGCTTTGTTTGCAAAGCAAAGCCTAATTTTACACATCCGTTCTTTTGTCTGTTATTCTTGCTTGTGAACATCAATTTATTGATGTTCTTCACTGGAAAGCAGGTGTATCATCAACAGTATCACAAAA
Organism: Littorina saxatilis; assembly: GCF_037325665.1. Classification (NCBI taxonomy): domain Eukaryota; kingdom Metazoa; phylum Mollusca; class Gastropoda; order Littorinimorpha; family Littorinidae; genus Littorina; species Littorina saxatilis. The sequence goes on from NC_090255.1 coordinate 34,778,507, forward strand.
TCGCAAAGAATGAACATTTTTGTTGTGATCCGACCGGTGTCTGTAGACGAAATCACACGTTCGGCAAACTTTGTTTTTAACGGAAATAACCGAGCCTTTCATCGGAAACGACGTTTCAACCGCTTCAGATCGTCTGCAGGAAGAAAAAGAGGAATGCGATACCCAGTGAGTAAAACATTTAATCGTTTTTAGTGCCTTTTGATCAAGTTTTGTTGCGTCTGTCAGCAACGTTCGTCAACCCAACGTTCGACACAGCGACGCACGCATACGGATTTGCAGCGTTTGCATTCGGAAAGTGAGGGATTTGTGAGTTCGTTTGCATAATTTCAATCGCTAGTAGGTTTTCCCTTCGTCTCCCATTGTTGTGTTTGCATGTTATTGGCATTTCATTGTGTAAATTGAAAGTTTGTGAGTAACAGTAGTACAATCTGTCGAACGTTGGCGACGCTGACAGACGGAAATATCGAACGTTGCCTTCAATGACAGAAGGGCTTGGCGATCGTACTTTCGATTCGTAGGAACACAATATGGAGACAGCAAGGACTACTTTAGTATTCCTTGGGAGACAGCAATGTGCGCTCGTTACCACAACGGTCATGAACCGGTGTAACACAAAATTTTTACTCCACGAAAAATTGACTCCGGAGTAAACTTCCAGTAAAAATCTTGTACGAAAAAAGAACTCCACAAGGAACTAAATTTTTACTCCCCAAATATTTACTCCCAGTAAACATCTCGTACGAGAAACTTAGGGCCTACTCCTTCGTTTATAATTCGCGCAATATCCCATTTACGTGCAATCCCGTTTTGCCGCCGTCCCATTTTGGCGACATTTCACAAGCCAAGCGTCATCTTACTACCGCATCCCATTTTGGCGCAATCCCGTTTCGCCGCTATCCCATTTTTTTTATTTTTATTTTTATTTTTACATTTAGTCAAGTTTTGACTAAATGTTTTAACGTAGAGGGGGAATCGAGACGAGGGTCGTGGTGTATGTGTGTGTGTGTGTCTGTCTGTGTGTGTGTGTGTGTGTAGAGCGATTCAGACCAAACTACTGGACCGATCTTTATGTAATTTGACATGAGAGTTCCTGGGAATGATATCCTTGGATATTATTTTTATTTTTTTCGATAAATACCTTTGGTGACGTCATATCCGGCTTTTTGTAAAAGTTGAGGCGGCACTGTCACACCCTCATTTTTCAATCAAATTGATTGAAATTTTGGCCAAGCAATCTCTGAAGAAAGCCGGACTGCGGTATTGCATTTCAATTTGGTGGCTTAAAAATTAATTAATAACTTTGGTCATTGAAAACCTGAAAATTGTAAAAAAAAATAATTTGTTTTTAAAACGATACAAGTTTACGTTCATCTTATTCTTCATCATTTTCTGATTCCAAAAACATATAAATATGTTACATTTGGATTAAAAACAAGCTCTGAAAATTAAAAATATAAAAATTATTATTAAAAAAAAAATTCCGAAATCGATTTAAAAACAATTTCATCTTATTCCTTGTGGGTTCCTGATTCCAAAAACATATAGATGTGATATGTTTGGATTAAAAACACGCTCAGAAAGTTAAAAATAATAGAGATAAAGAAAAGCGTGCTATCGTTCTCAGCGCAACTACTACCCCGCTCTTCTTGTCAATTTCACTGCCTTTGCATCGAGCGGTGAACTGACGATGCTACGAGTATACGCTCTTGCTGTAAAAATGCAGTGAGTTCAGTTTCATTCTGTTAGTTCGACAGCTTGACTAAATGTTGTACACGAACAAAGTATGCAAACCAGATGATCCAGCGACGTCCTTCCCAATTTATGTCCAATGGACGTCTACCCACAACACGCCACTGGATGCCGCGTGGTCAGCCAACCATGTGGTGCCAGTCGTGAAAACCAGGTTCTTTGTCCCACAGTGAGACATTCAAGTTGGGGACTTTGTGACCGCTGACTTTGTCAGCATGGATGGAAAGGTGGAGAGATACAGGGCGGTGATCATCCCCAAGTCAACCCATTTCCCCGATGGGCCAGATCGAGAGGAGATCTGTGTGAAGTGTTTGCGCGCAAAAGACAATGGGAGATACTATGTCTTTCCTAATGCTGATGACATTTCATGCTTGCCAATGGCTCAGATAAAAAAAATCCCACCAACCAACCATGAACAACAGGGGGATTACTTTTTTTGACATGTGACCAAGTCTCATTTGAGCGTTCACAATGTTACCTGAGAATAGCACACCCCCTTGAATTGGGACCAAAGAAAAAGCGTTGTATATATGCATTTTTGAATGCTTTTCTAAAGTCATAAGTTCATTTGTGATTTTTTTTTTTTAGGGATTGTTTTGCTGAATGCATGCAGTTAAGAAATTGACCCCGTTTTCAAATTTAGGGGGTAGGGTTGCCCCATAGCCCACGTATGTCTGTGTGACTGTGTCAAATATCAATCTACTTTGCGTACAAAATGTATAGATGTTTGTTTTTCGATTTTAGAATGATTTCTTAAGCTGGCTAGAACTTCTGAGGTCTACAGGAAACGATAAAGATAAAAAATGTACAAAATATAAGTAGCGTCCTTTATCTTACCATTGTTCTGATCAATGCTGTCCCTTTATTTGCAAGTTAACCATTTTTCTTAATGTGTTCAAGGAGTATGTTAAAAATTATTATCAATGGTTGCTTTAAACAGCACCTTTGGGCAGTTATTATGCACTGAAGTTGTAAAAGCATGTTTTGGGGTTTTTAGGATATAGCGTCTTGGAACGCCAATCATCTTGGAAATACGAATGTTCATATAATTTTTTTTACTGTTTTGGATAGATAAAAAGTTGAATTCTTGGTGCAAACTGTTTTTTGGCCCCTGTTTGACTATTTATTATTTTGGAATATTGTGTGTGAGGGGGAAACTGCAATCCTCAATATCATGAAACGTGCCTGTGTGTGTGTGTGTGTGTGTGTGTAAGTGTGAGTATGTATGTGTGTGTGTATGTATGTGTGTGTGTGTGTGTGTAAGTGTGAGTATGTAAGTGTGAGTATGTATGTGTGTGGGTGTGGGTGTGTGAGTGGGTGTGTGTGTGTGTGTAGAGGCAACTTCCTCATAAATATTTCTCATTTACTTTTTGTCTACAACAATGGATTATGCTGTTACACACACTCTTCAACTTAAACACACACACACAACAGACACAGACACAAAACGCACACACACAAACACCGTTGATTTTAAGGCACACACCCATTCGAGCGCACGAGCACATGGACGCTTTGATTGCATCTAGACTTATTGGAAGTTACATGTGTTTGAGTAAGCGAATGTTACGATTGTCGTTTATGTGTGTGCGTGTGTGTGTGTGTGTGTATATGTGTGTGTGTATGTGTATAAGTGTGTGTGTGTGTGTGTGTGTGTGTGCCTGTGTGCGAATGTATGTGTGTGTGTGTGTGCATATGTTTGGGTGTGTGTGTTTGGTGTGTGTGCGCGCGCGCATGTATGTGAGTATGTGTGTGTGTTTGGTGTGTGTACGCGCGCGTGTGTATATGTGTTTGTGAGTGTGTGTATGTGTGTGTGTGTGTTTGTGTGTTTGTGAGTGTTTGTATGTGTGTGTGTGTGTGTGGTTGTGTGTGTGTGTGTGTGTGTGTGTGTGTGTGTGAATTCTATATTTTTGTGTGTGCCCCTTGCACCTCAATCCATAACATTTAATGTCGTTGGGGTTTTTCTTCTCTTTAAAGTGCTCACAAAACACATTGTGACCGTTTCATGGGACACTTGTTTACCGGGTCTGTGACTCTTAATTTTCGCCAGCAAGGCATGAAACAGCTGTGCTTAAGTACGCGTGTAATCATATCGCCCTTGAGCGAGAGAGAGAGAGAGAGAGAGAGAGAGAGAGAGAGTGTGTATGTGAGTGTCTTTGTGTGTGTGTGAGTGTGTGTGTGTGTGTGAATGTGTGTGTGTGTGTGTGTGTGTGTGTGTGTGTGTGTGCATGAGTGAGTGTGTGTCTGTGTGTCTGTGTGTGAGAGAGTGAGCGTATGTGTGTGGGTGTGTGTGTGTGTGTGTGTGTGTGCGTGTGTGTTTTTCTGCAAACTTTTGTATTGACCACATCCTATACTTGTGGTCGCCTGAAAAACTCCGGCTGTTGTGATTGAATATTCGACAGGTATTTATTTTTGTTAAGAGAGAAGAAATAAATCTTCATATAGGATATGAGTATATTGGTTTTTGGCTCACGTAAGTGTAGCCTATGCGATGATAAACTTTGTCTGTCTGTGCGTGCGTATGTATGTATGTATGTGTGTATGTCTGTGGTAGAAACTTTAACATTTCCGAGTCTATGGATTACGTCAGTCTCGGTCAAAAGTGTTCGACGTGTGTGATAGAAACTATTTGAAGACGTCACATTATGACGTAAGAGGGTTAGACGTCACGCAAAGGAATTACTGAAAGTCTCGGTCATTGTTATTGTGAGCGGGCCGAGACTTCTTGGCAGATCCAGGGTCTCGCTTTCTTGCATAGTTTCACCTATGCTTACTGTGTGTGTGTGTGTGTGTGTGTGTGTGTGTGTGTGTGTGTGTGTGTGTGTGTGTGTGTGTGTGTGTGTGTGTGTGTATGTGTGACGGAGTGATTGAGTTTGTGTTACTGTTTGTCGATTTCTTACGTGAGCCTTGAAGGCTTCGCCTCTTGTTTTTCCAGTTATCATATACCTTCCCGTATCAGTGTTTATACTAGTCCACTCTATTTTGATAAAAAAAAGCCTTTTAAATGTGCACACCTATTGATACTTTTGAATTGATACCTCGTTGACACATGGTTCAGTGATGATGATGATGATGATGATGCTGATGATGATGATGATGATGATGATGATGATGATGATGATGATGATGATGATGATGACTTTCATTTCGAGAGCGACTTCCCAAGAACATATGCTGTTATTGCAATTCTCAAGAATATATTCAACGATCTCAAATCACTGATGACAGTATAATGTATTGACACGTACCACATGTTGTTTTTGAAGACCCAGATCAGATTACGGCCGTGGTTTGTGTGTGTTACCTCATAATAGCATATTTTGACATTTAGTATTTGCTTGATGAAAAGGAACTTGATTAATTTAGACATTACTTTATATCAGAAAGACATTCCTCCTGGCTCCTTTTCAACATTCAGTGAATATTTTATTTTTGTCTTTGTTGTTTTCTTTTTATCACGCTCGCTATTTTTCAATTCTGTATTTATTATTTATTTTTTGGTGTTTTTACATTTATTAAAGAAAGATTGGATCCTGCAACAAGTGAGATTAGCTATTAAAGGTGCATGTTCAAGACATAGAGAATACTACATGGCTCGCTGTGTCATATCAGATTTACACGAGTTGGTTTCAATGTTTGAAAAAAACCCGAGTGTAAATCTGATATGACACAGCCAGCCACAGAGTATTCTGTTTATCCTACTTACTGTACTAGAGCGTTTTTTGCTACTAACGTCCCGCAGTCGAAGCGCCCAAAGTGAAGACGCGTCTTATGGAACCTCGATCTCTTCGGATGCCTCATGAAGTCTTTGACGTCAAAGCAAAACGGCGTCACAAATAACAGGGTCACGTGTACGTTCTCAACATTTCTCAAAAGGGAAACAGCAAGCGTACAGGTGTTCCAAGAATGACGTTTGTTATGACGGCTTACTAGTGCCAAAACCTGGGGTTACCCATTATCACGTGATAATTACTAATTAACGCTGTCAGTTACTGTTTTCACTCGTTAGTTACTCATTTTCACGGGATAATTAGTAATTTTCACGGGAAAATGACTAAATTTTAGTTTTGGCACTAGCAATCCGCCAGAAAGTGAGCCAAAACTAAAAATTAGTAATTAACAGGTGAAAGTTAGTAATTTTCCCGGGAAAATTAGTAATTAACACGTGAAAATGGTAATTATCAAGGGAAAATTAGTAATTTTCCCTTGATAATTACAATTATGAGGTTTTGGCACTAGTAATCCCTATGACGGCTTACTAATGCCAAAACCTGGGGTTACCCATTATCACGTGATAATTACTAATTAACGCTGTCAGTTACTGTTTTCACCTGTTAGTTACTCATTTTCACGGGAAAATTACTAATTTTTAGTTTTGGCACTAGCAATCCGTCAGGAAGTGAGCCAAAACTAAAAATTAGTAATTAACAGGTGAAACTTAGTAATTATTCCGGGAAAATTAGTAATTTTCCCGGGAAAATTAGTAATAAACACGTGAAAATGGTAATTATCAAGGGAAAATTACTAATTTTCCCTTGATAATTACAATTATGAGGTTTTGGCACTAGTAAGCCGTCATAGTTTGTCTCAGTGACTTTGTCATCATGAGCAGTGGAAAATTAGGTCCCTGTCAGACCGGTTTGACACGACCTCATTTACATGATATATCAACGTGTGAGTGTATGGTTTTGTTATGTCATGGGTGGTCTCTCTCACGCATGTAGGATACAGATGTTTTAGTCATACGTCTGACTTTCTTTGCACACAAGAATAAGTAAGTAAATAAAACAAGAAATTCCTCCGAGGTAGGAAAAACACCCCCGTCCTGACCATTCTCACTGCCACCAACTGAGAAGGTTATTTCCCTTTGACCATTAATATGTCCCTCTATAAGTCCTTGTAGAATCTTAATCCACCAATAACTCCCTAACCGTGTGTTTGACTGGTCCCAATTTTTGTAAGGACCGTCTCAGGAATGTATAGAACCTGTTCACCAAGTTTGGTGACGATCGGTCCGTTCATTCTTGTGATCTATATGCGAACACAAACACACAAACACACAAACAAACAAACAAACACATCGACCGAATCCTATACACACCCCTATACCGGGGGTGTAATAAAGGAAATCAGGCAGACGCTATAGTAGAACTACCTATAGCCTAAACAATGTCATGACTGTTTGTGCAATTGACCGCAAAGCATTAGGACCAAAGGCATATGCTTGCCCAAAACAGTAAAACACAATCCAAGACTTCCATAAGATCGCTATTGACAGCAGTAATTATTTGTGTACAGTTTTCAAATTTAGAAGGATCATTCATTCTTGAAAGCGTTGGACACGTTTCGATCTTCATATGCAATTAGTTTGTGTATTTGTAACTCCTATTTCATTCAGCTATTTCAAGCAGCACTATAAATTAAAACAAGCTAATTAACAAAAATGCGGCCCTATGCTCCACAGGGAGTCTACAGGAATAAGTCAAGTAAGTCAATTAACAAAAATAAATCTTATCTAAGTTTTATCAAGCCGATACGCATTTAGAGGGGGGGGTGGGGGTGGGGGGGGGGTAGGGGGGGTGCATTGTCACATTAATATTAACATTGTCAAGTACAACTCTCTTGAACTGGTTAATTTTAGAGTGTTTTTTTTTTTTTGGGGGGGGGGGGGTATGTAAGAAGCTGACAAATACGTACTGCACCAGACATAACCTTAAATTAAAAAAAGTTTATATTGTTGAGACTTGAATAGAACAGTTAATACGAAGTGCATCTTTAACTCTGGAAATGTCCTACCCTGCAAATCTTCATGTGAAAACCCTCTCATCTACTCCAAACGAATAAATAATTTAATGTATGGGAAAACCTAATTAATATCAGAATAATTGGTCATCTCCTCTGTACAATAATAACATTGCAAGTCAATTTTTGCCCAAAAAAACCCAAGCTATATATCAAATATATTGGTAGTAATTGCCAAGAGGTATGTTTTCATTGCAAGGGTACACACACTATAAAAAGGCTTAAAAAAAGAGTCTGTATTTGGGATCAACAGCATTCCGACTAGACCCTCCGGATTCAACCTAGGGTTGAGGATTTGTCTGAAGTACTGCTAAACCTTTTGCCTGATCGTGCGTGAAAGACCACCCTCCTAGCTGGTGAGTTTGTCAACTGTGTTTCTATGTTCATTGTGTGACAGACAGATTTAGAGTGTGTGTGTGTGTGTGTGTTTGTGTGTGTGTGTGTGTGTGTGTGTGTGTGTGTGTGTGTGTGTGTGTGTCTGCCCGTGTCGGTGTCTGAGTTTGTGCTTTAATACATACTGATTTTGTTATCAAAGGATGTGTGTACAGGTGTAGTAAAGCCAACAGAACAAAACAAAAATATCAACAACAACAAAGATCCAATGCAGAAAAAAAATATGCAAGTTTTAAAAACAAATATTAAACAACTACCAGAACACAAAACAATTTTTTTAAACATATTATAGCAAACAAAAACGAATACTTAAAAACTGCAACTTCATCTACAACAAAAGCAAAACACAAAACGGTAAAAACGGAGACAAAGACACGCTCAAAGCAAAAATACTTGATCGTTTGGACCACGAATCTGCTTTACAGAGATAGAAAGGTGGACTATAAGTGAAGGTGGAATGTTTCTTACCCCAGCATTTGGCACTCACACAGCAAATGTATCAAACATCCTCTTCTTTTTCATTCCAGGAATGCCGGGCGGTAAAATGTTTTCGCTGGCGGCTCTGCTGTGTGTAATTCTCCACGTCCAGCATACGCAAGGTATTTTTAATTATTATTCCCCCCTCTGCTTCTTTACCTCTGTAAACTTGTAGGGGTAGTTATTTTTCGATAATGACCCAGCAACCAAACAAATAACGACCCAGCAACAGCCTGAATCCTCGATTGTGCAATGGGTTGAGAAGTTGTTCTGTTTCGGTACTACTTTTTGCGACTGAAAAGTTCTGAACGCTCTAATGTACGAAGTATACATCTCTGGAGCAAACAATACAAACATACCGCATTTAAATTAACAACTACAGGCCTGAACACATGAATCTCCATATAAAATCCATGAGTTCGGTTGTTTTCGGGGATATAGCTCAGTTGGTAGCGCGCTGGATTTGTATTCAGTTGGCCGCTGTAAGCGTGAGTTCGATCCCAGGTTCTGCGGAAATTTATTTCAGAGTCAACTTTGTGTGAAGACTCTCTTCGGTGTCCGAACCCTCCCCCGTGTACACTACATTGGGTGTGCACGTTAAAGATCCCACGATTGACAAAAGGGTCTTTCCTGGCAAAAATTGCTTAGGCACAGTTAATAATTGTCTACCCGTGTGACTTGGAATAATAGGCCGTGAAAGGTAAATATGCGCCGAAATGGCTGCAATCTACTGGCCGTATAAAATTTCATCTCACACGGCATCACTGCAGAGCGCCTAGAACTGTACCCACGGAATATGCGCGATATAAGCCTCATTGATTGATTTTCTGAATCTAGATCTGCCGTGCTCAAACGTTCATCACAAGCAATTTCCCAAGGCAAGAAACTCATACTTTGTCTAGCGACAAGAGTAGTTCCCCTTCTTTTCACTCAGTTTCTTCGACAACAGACTGCAATCCGACGGTCAGTTTTCAACAATATTTCATTTAATAAACAGATCACACGCAACCAAATGCACACATCTCATCAATTTAAACAACATAAAGGGGTTTCATACACTATTTTCCCCAGAAAACTGAACTTCATACAGTTGTTAACGTTGGAACACGGGTGCAAAAGTTCGTCTGCTAGTCCCATTTGACGAAAAAACATTATCCTAAGCGATACCAAAACATATACAGAACACACAATATCTGCCTTTGCCGCCACAGCAGAATAACAGCATATCTGTGTACTTCATTTTAGTCCAAAATAGGAAAACTGACAAGAAGTGTTAACAGAATGGAATGATTTGCACGGAACTATACAACCGCGCATTAATCGATCGCCTGCGCAGGTTGACTGGTTGAGAGAATAGGATTCGATCAAACTTTCGCAAAAAACTCCTCTTTTCTTTGAATAACTGAAGAAAGGAGGAATAAAGAGGTTACACACCTCGTCTCAGCGATTATAAAAAATAATGGTCTCAGTTCGCGGTCATGAAAAAGCTCGCTAAAGCTCGCATTTTTCATGATCCGCTAACTTCGACCATTATTTTTAATAATCACTGAGACTCGGCATGTAACCTCTACTTATTCCCCCCTCTGCTTCTTTACCTCTGTAAACTTGTAGGGGTAGTTATTTTTCGATAATGACCCAGCAACCAAACAAATAACGACCCAGCAACAGCCTGAATCCTCGATAGTGCAATGGGTTGAGAAGCTGTTCTGTTTCGGTACTACTTTTTGCGACTGAAAAGTTCCGAACGCTCTTATGTACGAAGTATACATCTCTGGAGCAAACAATACAAACATACCGCATTTAAATTAACAACTACAGGCCTGAACACATGAATCTCCATATAAAATCCATGAGTTCGGTTGTTTTCTGAATCTAGATCAGACGTTCATCACAAGCAATTTCCCAAGGCAAGTAACTCATACTTTGTCTAGCGACAAGAGTAGTTCCCCTTCTTTTCACTCAGTTTCTTCGACAACAGACTGCAATCCGACGGTCAGTTTTCAACAATATTTCATTTAATAAACAGATCACACGCAACCAAATGCACACATCTCATCAATTTAAACAACATAAAGCGGTTTCATACACTATTTTCCCCAGAAAACTTAACTTCATACAGTTTTTAACGTTGGAACACAGGTGCACAAGTTCGTCTGCTAGTCCCATTTGACGAAAGAACATTATCCTAACCGAAACCAAAACATATACAGAACACACAATATCTGCCTTTGCCGCCACAGCAGAATAACAGCATATCTGTGTACTTGATTTTAGTCCAAAATAGGAAAACTGACAAGAAGTGTTAACAGAATGGAATGATTTGCACGGAACTATACAACCGCGCATTAATCGATCGCCTGCGCAGGTTGACTGGTTGAGTGAATAGGATTCGATCAAACTTTCGCAAAAAACCTCCTCTTTTCTTTGAATAACTGAAGAAAGGAGGAATAAAGAGGTTACACACCTCGTCTCAGTGATTATCAAAAATAATGGTCTCAGTTCGCGGTCATGAAAAAGCTCGCTAAAGCTCGCATTTTTCATGATCCGCTAACTTCGACCATTATTTTTGATAATCACTGAGACTCGGCATGTAACCTCTACTTATTATCACAGGCACTCGTCACGAGGTGGGCGTGGCCTATGGCTGTCACTTGTGATGGACGGGGGGTCTTTTCTTATGGTTTATACAAGGTATGATACTGAGTCTCTCGACCTCGTCGGCAAACTTCGCATTCCTGCCATACACAGCTTAGCAAAGCAAAACAACGGCTATGATAAAATCAAGTATACATTAAACTATCAGGCAGCTACAGATTTATACCACTTAGACGTTGCTACGGCTGTTATTTTGCAAAACAGCACGGATTTTGGCACACAAAAACCCACGTTGTTCTAGACCGAACGGAAGTTACGTATGACTTAATTCCCCTTATAATCAAACCAAGACAACAAGCTGTGCCTTCATTGGCTGAAGGAAAAATATTGCGCGAAATCTGACGTGTAGATCTGTTGTAGATTTGAGAAAACATAAGAAGGTTGGTTACGTGTAATCTTGAATGAAATAGTAAGATTGTTTTTGTTGCTCAAGACTGTTATTTTTATGGAGCTTTTCTCAATGTCTGTCCAAAATCGCGCACCATAAGAGAGAGGGAGGGAGATAGAGAGGAAAGAGAGAAATTTTGTTTCCCATCCACATCAGTTACGGGTTGGTTGTTGATGTAGAACGATAGCAAAGCAGTCAGGCCAGATAATGCACAAAGCACGAGACGCTTGCAGAGACTTGAAGGATATACAATCAGGGTTCTTGCATACTTACAGTGTGATCTTTATTGCTATTTTTCATCAATGAACATAATGCCACAGCAAAACATATTTAACCCAATTGTACTTTGTGGTTTATGTTGAGAGTGAAATTAGGATTTATCTTTTCAAGAAGTAGACTCTGCATCCAAATAATCTAATTTGCAGGCTTAGATTCCTAGTTAGCTAGCACACAAAGAGCACCAAGTGCAGTGACATCTGTGTACAGTACTGAGTAGGGCAACCGAGCTTGACCCATCAGTCTGTGCAATTATAAGTTGATCAAAATGCTAATCGAATTGATTGAAAATTAAGCAGATAATACCCTCCTGCTGCATATTTTATGCACACATTTTTTTCAACAAAGTAACTAATTGTTTACAGGTTCTGCTGTTCATCACAAGACATATTCTTATTTACATTTTTATTTTCATAAGCCATATACTCAGGATCATTCCACATCTCATACCTGCATACATGTGCATACTTCAAAACCATTGAAGAAGTCACACATGAGTAATTATATCATGATCCTTCATATATATTTATTTCAAATTAAATCTTTCATTAAACACCTCCATATGTTACTAATTCATACCAATGTACAACAATACAATTTAGCAACAACAGTATAGAGGAAGACACACTTAACTAATAATCTGCATTCAAAATTATTGCAACACTTCTTTCGACACACACACAAACACACATACTGTTTGGAATCATACTGCTAAAGTTGAACGAACACATTTAACAGCAACATGCAAGCATTCATTCTTGTATTCAAGAAACATGCAAGTATACACTCTTCTTTCGTCTTTCAATAGACATTTTCCGAAAAAGACTGAGTGTTTATGGAGTAGTTTTATTTCTGGATGGTGAGCCGAGATAAAATTTAAAAAAATAAAAAACACACACACATGTTGATCGTATAATAGTGAACAATAATCATAAAGTGCATATTTTGTCAAAGTGTTGGTGTCGGAAATATGCACGAGGGAGCCCACATTCACTGCCAGCATGATAGTTTGACTGCTGATTGAAAAAGTTAACACATGATGGTAGTACTCATAAGTTTGGATGTGCAGGTTTTGGAAAGAACAGTGCGTCATATTTATTTGCAGAAAATGTGTATCGGGACTGTGAGGCTTTTCATCACTTGCCTGAACATTATTATCCCTTGGCATAATTAAGGTTCCTAAAGGTCGGCGGTCAATAAAACCCTCAGTAGATTTGTTTCCAAACATCGTCAACTGCAGTGTTGCTCTTTGGCCTAAGTTTTTTTTTCTCTCACTGGTCCACACTTTTTTTTCTGATTTGAAGCACTGTTGTGACCACTGGCTAATCAGCCTGCTGTCCGGTACATTTTGACATGTTGGAGGCCCTCTGATTGAAAAAAATTTGTGATAAATCTTGAAAAAGTTGGCCGCTAAGGTAAATCCACTTCCTCTCCACTGTATAGTTCTTGTCCATCAGACTGTTACTGAAACAGAATATCATTAGTGCGTATAGTCCTTAAGCCAAAACACTGCAACTTTTTTCGTTCACCTCTCCATCTACTTATTTGTTTTGCTTTTGTACGTAGTACACTCACTCTTATCACACAGAGTTTCTCAAATAAAAAAAGAAACAAAACTAAAAACAGAGGAAACAAGCAAACAAACACCACCACAACCAAGAAGAAGAACAACCTAGCTGAAGACAAGCTGTTTTGCATAAACGCAAACATGTGCATAACTCAAAATGGTAATTAGACAGGTAATTAATCAGGTAATTAATCATGTCTAAAAGTCAATTCCTAGAAGTGTGTAAATAGTCAAAGCTCTAACTAAAAATGTAAAATAAAAATGTATCACTAGAAAACACACACACACACACACACACACACACACACACACACGCGCGCGCGCGCACACACACACACACACACACACACACACACACACACACACACACACACACACACACAGATGATCTTGTATGTTCTGATAACATGTCCTAATTAAACCATTGAAGAATAGGTGTCTGAACTTACTCAGAGATGAAGAGTTGACCTTCTGTTGTTATTCCTCAAGAGATTAGTTCTGCTCATGCATGTCGCCTCGGGTTTTCCGTGTTCGGCCTGCATGCAGTTCCCCAAGCATCCGCTGTGTAAACGGATGTCTCTTTGTTACGTCTGTAGCTCCACTGGATATGAGGCTTCTTGTAAAGTTCTTCTGCAATTTGCTGTTCCAGCACTATCAGTCATCAATGTAGAATACTCCACCTGCAAAAGTGCCAATACCCCTAAAATTATGTGTCAAATAATTAACTTCTGATTCATAATGTAGATCTACACCCGACAGCCGAAATTGTGTGACTGGACAACTGATGTGTAAACCTGATGAAATATAATCTGTAGTTGGTATCACTCGATAATTGCTGCTTCCATATTCAGCTATGAATCTTTAAATTACAATTTAAAACGGATTTAACCCTCCCCTTCGCTTTTAAAAATCACATCAATCTGAGAGAGGAAACATAAAATCCCCTAACTTGTCATTTGCTTCTGGTCGTTAGATCTAAATTACAACTGAACTAGGTGCACAGACTGAGTTTGAGATCTACTTGAATGAGTGAGCTGCCATACCCACGCTACCCAATCTCTCTCTCTCTCTCTCTCTCTCTCTCTCTCTCTCTCTCTCTCTCTCTCTCTCTCTCTCTCTCTCTCTCTCTCTCTCTCTCTCTCTCTCTCTCTCTCTTTCAAATAACCTGCTGAAGGGTTGGGGATACATGTGTTTGGGATTATCTTTTCGAAAATTTGCTCACCTTCACATGTGGACTCCGTTACGTCTTCAGCAGAACATGGTCAAAACCATGGGTCATATGTTTCGTGACGTTCAACAACAGGCTTTGAATGAGTTCATCGGCAGTAAACAAACAATTCCCTCATCTCTGCTCGTGGTTGAAACACAACCACAATCCCTGACAAAACAGATTTTCCAGTTTTCGAAAACTATCCGAAGACTTGATGCACTGGTCACACTGGCCGAATCAGCTATATATTTTCTCTCCATGGTTTCCAACTCCATCACAAGGATGATACAATCTAAATTTATGTTTGCATCCTATTCCTATTATCTGGAAGTTGCAAGAAGAATCAAGGAATAGGAAAGTTGGTGGTGAACAGACAGATCGACTGACGAACGCCGCTGACAACTTTTTAATTATGCCTGGTCACGGGGTCACATGCGCAGAAAACATGCGCAACCTGTCTGTCGTCTGCTGCAATCTCGGTTTCTGATAACTTCACTACTTCCGTTCGGTCTAGAGCAACGAAGAGAGTTTTACCTTGTAATAGCACAGGCACTCGTCACGAGGTGGGCGTGGCCTATGGCTGTCACTTGTGATGGACGGGGGGTCTTTTCTTATGGTTTATACAAGGTATGATACTGATTCTCTCGACCTCGTCGACAAACTTCGCATTCCTGCCATACACAGCTTAGCAAAGCAAAACAACGGCTATGATTAAATCAAGTATACATTAAACTATCAGGCAGCTACAGATTTATACCAATTAGACGTTGCTACGGCTGTTATTTTGCAAAACGGCACGGATTTTGGCACACAAAAACCCACGTTGTTCTAGACCGAACGGAAGTTACGTATGACTTACTTCCCCTTATAATCAAACCAAGACAACAAGCTGTGCCTTCATTGGCTGAAGGAAAAATATTGCGCGAAATCTGACGTGTAGATCTGTTGTAGATTTGCGGAGAAAACATAAGAAGATTGGTTACGTGTAATCTTGAATGAAATAGTAAGATTGTTTTTGTTGCTCAAGACTGTTATTTTTATGGAGCTTTTCTCAATGTCTGTCCAAAATTGCGCACCATAAGAGAGAGGGAGGGAGATAGAGAGGAAAGAGAGAAATTTTGTTTCCCATCCACATCAGGTAGATCTACGGGTTGGTTGTTGATGTAGAACGATAGCAAAGCAGTCAGGTCAGATAATGCACACAGCACGAGACGCATGCAGAGAAGGATATACAATCAGGGTTCTTGCATGCTTACAGTGTGATCTTTCTTGCTATTTTTCATCAATGAACATAATGCCACAGCAAAACATATTTAACCCAATTGTACTTTGTGGTTTATGTTGAGAGTGAAGTTAGGGTTTATCTTTTCAAGAAGTAGACTCTGCAGTCGTTCAGGCTATCCAAATAATCTAATTTGCAGGCTTAGATTCCCAGTTAGCTAGCACACAAAGAGCACCAAGTGCAGTGACATCTGTGTACAGTACAGAGTAGGGCAACCGAGCTTGACCCATCTGTGCAATTATAAGTTGATCAAAATGCTAATCGAATTGATTGAAAATTAAGCAGATAATACCCTCCTGCTGCATATTTCATGCACACATTTTTTTCAACAAAGTAACTAATTGTTTACAGGTTCTAGTGTTCATCACAAGACATTCTTATTTATATTTTTATTTTCAGAAGCCATATACTCAGGATCATTCCACATCTCATACCTGCCATGTGCATACTTCGAAACCATTGAAGAAGTCACACATGAGTAATTATATCATGATCCTTCATATATATTTATTTCAAATTAAATCTTTCATTAAACACCTCCATATGTTACTAATTCATACCAATGTACAACAATACAATTTAGCAACAACAATATATAGAGAAAGACACACTTAACTAATAATCTGCATTCAAAATTATTACAACACTTCTTTCGACACACACACAAACACATACTGTTTGGAATCATACTGCTAAAGTTGAACGAACACATTTAACAGCAACATGCAAGCATTCATTCTTGTATTCAAGAAACATGCAAGTATACACTCTTCGTTCGTCTTTCAATAGACATTTTCCGAAAAAGACTGTGTTTGAGTGTTTATGGAGTAGTTTTATTTCTGGATGGTGAGCCGAGATTAAAAAAAAAATTAAAAAAAACACATACACATGTTGATCGTATAATAGTGAACAATAATCATAAAGTGCATATTTTGTGAAAGTGTTGGTGTCGGAAATATGCACGAGGTAGCCCACATTCACTGCCAGCATGATAGTTTGACTGCTGATTGAAAAAGTTAACACATGATGGTAGTACTCATAAGCTTGGATGTGCAGGTTTTGGAAAGAACAGTGCGTCATATTTATTTGCAGAAAATGTGTATCGGGACTGTGAGGCTTTTCATCACTTGCCTGAACATTATTATCCCTTGGCATAATTAAGGTTCATAAGGGTCGGCGGTCAAAAAACCCTCAGTAGATTTGTTTCCAAACATCGTCAACTGCAGTGTTGCTCTTAGGCCTAAGTTGTTTTTTTCTCACTGGTCCACACTTTTTTTTCTGATTTGAATACGAATACGAATACGAATACTTTATTATCTCATACAGAGAAATTTCAGTGTGGTGCACATTAAAAGACAAAACAAATAATAAGACAACAGATAAAAATACCATACGAAGCATACTACACTCGCGCACGCATATGTACACTAACAGGAATAGTAACATGATTCCAAATAAGTTAATTGCCGTCAGCTTTAGCTAAAAGTTTAACGCTAAAAACTATCATTATCACAGGACTAGATATGTCATTGAACAATATTTATCACAGGACTAGTCATTCGAGGGTTATCACACTCAGCATAAGGGTGCACATCAAAGAGTGTAAAAAATATTCATCACAGAAATCAGTGCATATGTTCACCGGCACACATACTAGTTTTAATTAACTTAGGTATTTAAAAAGCCAATTGACTTTGGAATAAAACTGTTCTTAGTTCTGAGCGTGCGGAATCTGGGAGTGCGGAGGCGACGTCCTGAGGGCAGGACCTCAAAGTGGTGAGCGAGCACATGACTACTATCCTGGTTGATGCAGCAGGCCTTTCGCACCACACGTCGTTCATACAGCACAGTCAATCCTTCCTGTCTCACCCCCACAATCTTACCACATGTGTTCACCACCCGCCCAAGCACATTCTTACTCTTCACACACAGACCTCCATACCAGCAGATGAAAGAGAAAGTGAGAATGGATTCAATGAATGAAGTATAGAATGTTTGGAGGATGCGGCTGTTGATGTTCAGACTTCTGAGCTTTTGTAAGCAGTAGATTCTTGACTGACACTTCTTGTGGATAGCTTTAGTGTTTGAGGAGAAATTTAGTTTGTTGTCAATGACTGTACCGAGATATTTGTATTCAGTCACTCGCTCAACTTTCACACCATCTATGTACAAATCTGAAACTGTAGCTGGGTTTTTGCGAAAGTCAATAACTAGCTCTTTTGTTTTTGTCACATTTAGGTCTAAACAGTTATCTTTACACCAGGAGCTGAAATTTTGAACTTCAGAAAAATAAACAGAATCAGAGTCAGACAGGTCTTCAAGGGCAGAATCGTCAGAATATTTCACAAGAGGGGTCGTAACAGTGCCTTGACAATCGTTAGTGTATAATTTGAAGCACTGTTGTGACCACTGGCTAATCAGCCTGCTGTCCGGTACATTTTGACATGTTGGAGGCCCTCTGATTGAAAAGTTTTTGTGATAAATCTTGAAAAAGTTGGCCGCTAAGGTAAATCCACTTCCTCTCCACTGTATAGTTCTTGTCCATCAGACTGTTACTGAAACAAACAGTTCAGAATATCATTAGTGCGTATGGTCCTTAAGCCAAAACACTGCAGCTTTTTTCGTTCACCGCTCCATCTACTTATTTGTTTTGCTGTTGTACGTAGTACACTCACTCTCTTATCACACACAGTTTCTCAAATAAAAAAAGAAACAAAACTAAAAACAGAGGAAACAAGCAAACAAACACCACCACAACCAAGAAGAAGAACAACCTAGCTGAAGACAAGCTGTTTTGCATAAACGCAAACATGTGCATAACTCAAAATGGTAATTAGACAGGTAATTAATCATGTCTAAAAGCCAATTCCTAGAAGTGTGTAAATAGTCAAAGCTCTAACTAAAAATGTAATATAAAAATGTATCACTAGAAAACACACACACACACACACACACACACACACACACACACACACACACACACACACACACACACACACACACACACACACACACACACACACACACACACACAGATGATCTTGTATTTTCTGATAACATGTCCTAATTAAACCATTGAAGAATAGGTGTCTGAACTTACTCAGAGATGAAGAGTTGACCTTCTGTTGTTATTCCTCAAGAGATTAGTTCTGCTCATGCATGTCGCCTCGGGTTTTCCGTGTTCGGCCTGCATGCAGTTCCCCAAGCATCCGCAGTGTAAACGGATGTCTCTTTGTCACGTCTGTAGCTCCACTGGATATGAGGCTTCTTGTAAAGTTCTTCTGCAATTTGCTGTTCCAGCACTATCAGTCATCAATGTAGAATACTCCACCTGCAAAAGTATGGAACACGAAGAGGGTCAAATGCTCGAGCAAGTACTCGCGCATTTACTCGAGCACTTTCGAAACTGCTCGAGTAAATGCGCGAGTACTTCTGAAAATGCTCGCGCACTTTCGAAACTGCTCGAGGAAATGCGCGAGCACTTTTGAAAATGCTCGAGCAGTTTCAAACTGCTCGCGCACTTTCAGAACTGCTCGAGCACTTTCAAAGTACTCGCGCATTTAAATGCGCGAGTACTTTCTCGCGTATTTCCGAGAAGTAACGAGCGGGTAAAGCAAAAACTTGTCGCGGAACAGTCATCTTTTTGGCATATTTTCTAAATATTTTAGAGACACCGTGCACATGAGCCGAGGCGAGCCAAAGCCAAAAAAGTTAACAATTTAAAAGTACACTGATACTTACCGATCGACCATCCCAGTAGGTCTGTCCGCCAATTCCCTGATGCGATCGTTAATAATCCCAGCGACCGCCCTTCCCGCCTCCATGACGACTACAGATGCGTCGTTTCAGTAAATTTTCCGGGTCAAGTTTTCAATAAACCCAACCAATGACTTCGGTACAACTCGGGAATCTCCGATTCAAAAGTACTCGCGCATTTACTCGAGCAGTTTCGAAAGTGCTCGAGTAAATGCGCGAGTACTTGCTCGAACATTTGACCCTCTTCGTGTTCCATACAAAAGTGTCAATACCCCTAATAATTATGTGTCAAATAACTTCTGATTCATAATGTAGATCTACACCCGATAGCCGAAATTGTGTGACTGGACAACTGATGTGTAAACCTGATGAAATATAATCTGTATTTGGTATCACTCGAAAATTGCTGCTTCCATATTCAGCTATGAATCTTTAAATTACAATTTGAAACTGATTTACCCCTCCCCTTCGCTTTCAAAAATCACATCAATCTGAGAGAGGAAACATAAAATCCCCTAACTTGTCATTTGCTTCTGGTCGTTAGATCTAAATTACAACTGAACTAGGTGCACAGACTGAGTTTGAGATCTACTTGAATGAGTGAGCTGCCATACCCACGCTACCCAATCTCTCTCTCTCTCTCTCTCTCTCTCTTTTTTTTCTCTCTCTCTCTCTCTCTCTCTCTCTCTCTCTCTCTCTCTCTCTCTCTCTCTCTCTCTCTCTTTCTCTCTCTCTCTTTCAAATAACCTGCTGAAGGGTTGGGGATACATGTGTTGGGGATTATCTATTCGAAAATTCGCTCACCTTCAAATGTGGACTCCGTTGCGTCTTCAGCAGAACATGGTCAAAACCATGGGTCATAATTATGTTTCGTGACGTTCAACAACAGGCTTTGAATGAGTTCATCGGCAGTAAACAAACAATTCTCTCATCTCTGCTCGTGGTTGAAACACAACCACAATCCCTGACAAAACAGATTTTCCAGTTTTCGAAAACTATCCGAAGACTTGATGCACTGGTCACACTGGCCGAATCAGCTATATATTTTCTCTGGTGAATCCATGATTTCCAACTCCATCACAAGGATGAGACAATCTAAATTTATGTTTGCATCCCATTATCTGGAAGTTGCAAGAAGAATCAAGGAATAGGAAAGTTGGCGGTGAACAGACAGATCGACTGACGAACGCCGCTGACAACTTTTTAATTATGCCTGGTCACGGGGGCACATGCGCAGAAAACATGCGCAACCTGTCTGTCGTCTGCTGCAATCTCGGTTTCTGATAACTTCACTACTTCCGTTCGGTCTAGAGCAACGAAGAGAGTTTTACCTTGTAATAGTAGTAGTACTGAGAGCGCACAGGCCCCGCCCACTTTGATCCCGACCCGATCGTGACGAGTGCCTGTGTTAGTAGTAGTCCTGAGAGCGCACAGGCCCCGCCCACTTTGATCCCGACCCGATCGTGACGAGTGCCTGTGCTTATTATTATCATTATCCCAGCGAAGCTGGAGGTATCCCACGAACGCATTTTCATACCGATAATACATGATAAAGAAGGATTCTTTGTGCCCGGCTACGTGCTACAGTTGGAGATGGAAGTTCACCAAAAATTGGGACCATACTAACAAAAATACGGTGGGTGCAATAGTCGCCCCCATTTTTTTTAGCAAACGCCACCCAAGGCCGCTTTGCCTTTGGACGGGTAAAAATTCTGTACTTTCCAAGTCTATTTGTGTGTGGTTGTTCAAGACTATGGATAAAGCTCGCGTGAGAAGATTACGTCACGGTCAAAAGTCTTTGACGTCAATTAATGCATCATGACGTCATGACTCCCTGTAGTCTTTTTCTCTCGCGCGGTGTGTGTGTGTGAGTGTGTGTGTGTGTTCATTTTGTGCACATGTGTTATTGTTAGTGTGTGTGTGTGTGTGTGCGTGTGCGTGTGTGCGCGCGTGCATGAGTCTGTACTCGTGTGTGTGTGTGTGTGTGTGTGTGTGTGTGCGTGTGTGTGTGTGTGTGTGTGTGTGTGTGTGTGTGTGTATGAAGTGTGTGTTAGAGAGTGAGTGAGTGCGTGTGAGTGAGTGTGTATTTTTGTACTTGTGTGTGTGTAACTTGAGGTATGTGTGTGTGTTCGTGTGTGTGTGTGTTTGAGAGAGAGAGAGAAAGAGAGAGAGAGAGAGAGAGAGAGAGAGAGAGAGAGAGAGAGAGAGAGAGAGAGAGAGAGAGAGAGAGAGGTTTGTCTTTCGCTGGGGTATGCAGTGCCTTGGCGTTGCACATCTACTTAATTATTATTATTTAAGTTATTGAGACATCCCAGTGCACTAAGGGATTTATAGAGCAAATCTTGAAAATAATTATTGAACTCAGCGCTATGCGCTTCGTTCAATAATGAATTTTCTCGATTTTCTCAATAAATCCCTTAGTGCACTAGGGTTGTTTCAATAACGATATTGTCGGTACCGCCAGAGAAAAAAAATACAACACGCACATTCTGCTACGCGCATTTGAATAGGCATAACTGTGTGGTCAGGTCGTAGAAGATCTACTTTTGTGTGGGCTGTCTCAAGTGTGTCGTGCTTTCGTCACATGCAAACTCTTGTTTTAATTTCTGTTGGTAAATTCCAGTGTAGCGTTAAGCTAAACAGTAATGATCTTTCAGAGAGACCTCATTTGAACTCGGAGAAAGGACTGTGTTCTTAGTTATTTGCGATTCGAAACCTCCAGTCAAGCTTCGACGGATTGACTGTGCAGAGTGATTTCCCTTGAATTGGCTAACCCCAAGGTCGACGGTCAGCACATTTTCAAAATAAATGTGGTATGTTTCTCGTGTGGTATCTTCACTCATCGGGGAGTCTGGTACTAAATATGAACGGTAAGAATGCTCTGAACCCTACACGTATAATATCCCCATCGTTTTATCGTTCACATTTGCCCAACATGTTAATTTGCTGAGCGGGGTTTATGTCGTCTGCTAGGCTATGGCAATCGAACCACTGCGTCTGCAGTTTCATTTCAAAAACAAAAATTGCTCGTCACGTTGCACTGAGTCTGCACGCATGAGGCAGGCTGGTAATAAGTCTAAAAAATGGTAAGAACGTTCTAAACCCTACACGTTTTCGATTCCGATTGTTCTTGCCTTGGGAATAATAATTCGGAAACCATTCATTTACTGAACTGATGCAGTCGTATTTCAGTGTAGTCTGCTATGTATATTCCAAATGCTGATCTAGCTGGTACGTTATCGGAATAACACTTGTGTTTTCTGTTAGCTACTGGGAATTGTATACTAACTCATCATTTCGTAATGTGGATAATAAGCTACATGCCACTAGTACGGCATAATTATGAGAAGAATCTTCGCAAGTCGAAACTGAAAAATTAGACACAGCGGGTTCTATTTTTAGATCAGTGGCAACTGTGGCACAGGCACATGCAATCTGTCAGAAAAAAACCCACTTCTGCTTTAATTGAGAAGCAGGAAATTTATGGTCATTTGGTATTGTGGAGAATATAAACTACATGTCATTTATTAATTCTGAGGATGAGAGTACAGTCTCGCTTAGGCAAAGGGCGGAAGAATACGCTCTGTGGAAAAGTTAGCGCTTTCTTGGAGTGCGCTAACAGTTTTAGCGCATCGCCATTAGCCAATCAACTGGTTCACATCAGTCATGTGACACCAGTACTTACTGACAATTATTATCATTATTATTATTATTATTTAAGTTATTGAGACATCCCAGTGCACTAAGGGATTTATAGAGCAAATCAAGAAAATTCATTATTGAACGAAGCGCATAGCGCTGAGTTCAATAATTATTTTCGAGATTTGCTCTATAAATCCCTTAGTGCACTGGGATTGTTTCAATAACGATACTGTCAGTACCGCCAGAGAAAAAAAGAAGATTCAAAACGCACATTTTGCAACGCGCATTTGGATAGGCGTAACGGTGTGGTCAGGTTTGTGTCACTGGATCTACTTTTGTGTGGGCTGTCTCAAGTGTGTCGTGCTTTCGTCACACGCAAACTCTTGTTTGAATTTCTGTTGGTAAATTCCAGTGTATCGTTAAGCTAAAAAGTGATGATCTTTCATAGAGACCTCATTTAAACTCGGAGAAAGGACTGTGCTCTTAATTTGCGATTCGAAACCTTCATCGAGCTTCGACAGATTGACTGTGCAGAGTTTTGCCCCTTGCCAAGGTCGACGGAAAGCGGCACATTTTCAAAATAAATGTGGCATGTTTCTCGTGTGGTATCTTCACTCATCGGGGAGTCTGGTACTAAATATGAACGGTAAGAATGCTCTGAACCCTACACGTATTATATCCCCATCGTTTTTTCGTTCACATTTGCCCAACATGTTAATTTGCTGAGCGGGGTTTATGTCGTCTGCTAGGGCAATCAAACCACTGCATACAGTCTGCACTGAGTCTGCACGCACGAGACAGGCTGGTAATAAGTCTTATATATGGTAAGAACGTTCTGAACCCTACACGTTTTCGATTACGATTGTTCTTGCCTTCGTCGCGATATAACCTTCGTGGTTGAAAACGGCGTTAAACACCAAATAAAGAAAGAAAGTTGTTCTTGCCTTGAAATAATAATTTGGAAACCATTCATTTACTGAACTGATGCAGTCGTATTTCAGTGTAGTCAGTGCTACGTATGACAGAGTCGATCGAGTCAGTCTTCCAAACTGGTCTAGCTTTCAGTGTAGCGTTAAGCTAAAAACTGATGATCTTTCATAGAGACCTCATTTGAACTCGGAGAAAGAACTGTGCTCTTAGTTATTTGTGATTCAAAACCTTCAGCTCGCTTCGACGGATTGACTGTGCAGAGTGGCGCCCCTTGAATTGACTCCAAGGACTGGTCGACGGTTAGCACATTTTCAAAATAAATGTGGTATGTTTCACGTGTGGTATCTTCACTCATCGGGGAGTCTGGTACTAAATATGAGCGGTAAGAATGCTCTGAACCCTGCACGTATTATATCCCCATCGTTTTTTTATTTGCCTAACATGTTAGTTTGCTGAGCGGGGTTTATGTCGTCTGCTAGGCTGAGGAAAACGAACCACTTCAGTCTCATTTCAAAAACAAAAATTGCTCGTCACGATGCACTGAGTCTGCACGCATGAGGCAGGCTGGTAATAAATCCTATACATGGTAAGAATGTTCTGAACCCTACACGTTTTTGATTCCGATTGTTGTTGTCTTAAAATAATAATTCGGAAACCATTCATTTACTGAGCTGATACAACCGTTTTTCAGTGTAGTCTGCTACGTATGACAGAGTCGATCGAGTCAGTCGACTTCCAAAAGCTGGTCTAGCTATTACGTTATCGGAATAACACTTGTGTTTTCTGTTAGCCGCTGGGAATTGTATACTAACTCATCATTTGGTAATGTGGATAATAAGCTACATGCCACTAACACGGCATATAAGAAGAATCTTCGCAAGTCGAAACTTCAAAGAAACACAGCGGGTTCTATTTTTAGATCAGTGGGCTTCACTGTGGCACAGGCGCATGTAATGTTTCAGAAAAAAACAACAACATTTCTGCTTTGAGCCCCAGGAAATTTATGGTCATTTGGTTTTAAATGTGGAGAATATAAGCTACATGTCATTTATTAATTCTGAGGATGATAGTACAGTCTTGCTTAGGCAAAGGGCGGAAGAATACGCTCTATAAATCTCTCAGCACACTGTGATTGTTTCCATAACGATATTGTCAGTAACCACAAGAGATTAGAACATTTGACAAGGCACATTTGTCTGTAGGCGTTTGGATAATTGTGTGGACAGGTCGAGTTAGATCTTGTGTGTGCTGGATTTGCTATGCTTTTCACATGCAGGCAAAACTCTCAAATTATTCTCATTTCGTTTGGTGAATTCCAGTGTATCTTTCAACTAGAACATCAGAACATGCTGAATTTTCCCCAACTCTCCCCAACTGATCGAGTGACGCCCCCTTGGTAAAAGGCCGATGCTTCGCTGATTTCCAAATATACATTTGGCATGTTATTTATCGTGTTGTATCTGCACTCCGGAGGCTAGTACTAAGTTTACATGGTAAGAATGTTATAAACCCCACACGTTTTCTATTCCCATGAGTGCTTCCTTGAAATATGGGAAAACTGTTTATTTACTGAGCTGAGGAAGTCGTCTGCTACGCACGGTAGGACAATCAATTGATTGAAATTTTGGCAAAGCAATCTTCGACGAAGGCCGGACTTCGGTATTGCATTTCAGCTTGGTGGCTTAAAAATTAATTTATGACTTTGGTCATTAAAAATCTGAAAATTGTAAAAAAACATTTTTTTTTATAAAACGATCCAAATTTACGTTCATCTTATTCTTCAGCATTTTCTGATTCTAAAAACATATAAATATGTTATATTTGGATTAAAAACAAGCTCTGAAAATTAAAAATATAAGAATTATGATCAAAATTACATTTTCGAAATCAATTTAAAAACACTTTCATCTTATTCCTTGTCGGTTCCTGATTCCAAAAACATATAGATATTATATGTTTGAATTAAAAACACGCTCAGAAAGTTAAAACGAAGAGAGGTACAGAAAAGCGTGCTATCCTTCTCAGCGCAACTACTACCCCGCTCTTCTTGTCAATTTCACTGCCTTTGCCACGAGCGGTGGACTGACGATGTTACGAGTATACGGACTTGCTGAAAAATTGCATTGCGTTCCGTTTCATTCTGTGAGTTCGACAGCTTGACTAAATGTTGTATTTTCGCCTTACGCGACTTGTTTTTTCGTCCACTCAATCTAACAATTTTTTTTTTATCCCATTCGCTCACTCACTACACTGAGTGACAGACAACAATAACAGTTTAGGGAAACAGATTGACTTAATTTTTTTCATATAATTTCAGGCGACTTCTTTCTTTCCTTGTTTGGTAGGTTGTTAGTGCTTTCCCCCCGGGTATCTGCATCTGATATACAATCAATCTAAATTAAACGGAGCAGTCCCTGCAAATGACACGGAAAGATGACAAAAACTCTCTTCTGTAAGTGGACTACTCATAATAATAACAGCAAATTGAACATGAGAATGAATGCTTCAACGGGTTTTGGTTTTGTTTGATGTCAACGTAGTAATGTCACATACAAAAATATGACATGTACGCAACTTTATATGCCTGGCAAGTAATTGAGCTGCTACATGTGTGCCAAATTTCATTCTTGAGCAGGAGAAAAGCAGATCTGTCTGCGCATATGTGTGTGTTGCCACAAAACCTGCTGTCTGTCATTCAATTTATATAATTAGACCAACCCCCTGAAAACATCTTTAACCTTTTTAAAAGTCTCCAAGTTATAAAATGATGAGACTTGTGTATGACAGAGTGTTACCATCTGTATGTTTGCAGGCATATCATGTGGTTCACAAGCTCTCAACTCCAGCCATTCTGACGATGACTTGACCCAAGTAGACCCGGACCACCATGCTTGCTGTGGCGCCCAGCCCTACGACAACAGAACACACTTTTGCTGTGGAGGCACACTTAAAGAAAGCACATATGAAGGCTGTTGCGGAAATGAAACCTACAACCGAGGGTCACATATCTGTTGTGAAGGCCTAATCAAGCTCGGTGTAACTTGGTATCATGGTTGCTGTGGAGCTGAAGTCTTTGATTCTGAGACTCACATTTGTTGCAACGGTACCCTTCAGCCAAGGGGAGCCTATGACAGGTGCTGTGGAAACGAAACATACAGCTCCGCGACACACACGTGTTGTGAAGGCAAAGTGCATCCTGGCGGGCCGTATCAAGTTTGCTGTGGACCGGAGGTCTTCAATTACCGGATGAAATTATGTTGCAATGGCACGCTTCACGAAAAAAAAAAAACACACAACTATTGTTGCGGCAATAAAACCTACAACTACAACACACACACCTGCTGTGGAGGTACCCTCAAGACAGCTTCTGGACGATACCGTCTATGCTGTGGAACCGAGCTCTACAATTACATGACGGACACATGTTGTGATGGCGTTCTTTTCAAGAACGAAAGCTATGACAATTTCTGTTGTGGAAATTTGACCTTCAACTACCAAACGCACACCTGCTGCAGAGGGAAGATCCAACCAGGCGGCTCAAACTATGGTTGTTGTGGAACGCAGATCTACAACTACAGGACACAAAGATGTTGTGGAACCACAGTCTACAACTCAGCGACACACACTTGTTGCGGAGATAAGATCCACACAGGCGGTTATCAGAGCTGCTGTGGCACTGATAAGTACGATAGCACGTCATATCTCTGCTGCTATGGCGTACTTCGCGCAAGGGGAGCAAACAACTCTTGTTGCGGAACCCAGGGCTATAACAGCGCGACACACACCTGCTGTAAAACCAAAATCCTGTCAGGTGGAGCATACCGGTATTGCTGTGGAAATCAGGTGTATAACTACAACACGCAGCAATGCTGTGGCGACACGGTCCAACCAAAGACAACATATAGCAGCTGCTGTGGAAGGCAGACCTACAATCGCTTTACAAACACCTGTTGTGCTGGAAAAATCCAATCAGGTGGACAATATCAACACCTGTGTTGCTATGGAACGCTGCAAACCAAAGGGACAAACAACACTTGTTGTGGAACCAAAGGCTACGATACCATGACACACACGTGCTGCAACGGATTTGTCAAGCCTGGCGGATTTTATCATCGATGCTGTGGAACTGGGCTATACGACTCCACAACACAACTTTGCTGTGAGAGCACTCCTCGAGAGAAGGGAACGCATAACTCTTGTTGTTTGAATCAGACCTACAACTCCTACACACATACCTGTTGCAGCGGAAAAATCCTCCCAGGTGGGTCGTACCATCGCTGCTGCGGAAGTCGGGTGTATGATTCCAGAACACAACTTTGTTGTGCAGGCATAACGCGAGAAAAAGGGACCTACAGTAGCTGTTGTGGGAATCAGGCCTACAACCGTATCACACACAGCTGTTGCGCAGGTATCATTAAGTCAGGTGGAACCTCTTCTGGATGCTGTGGAACGGAGACCTATTCTTACAGCACACAAAGATGTTGTGGATATCAATCAGTCTACAATAGGACCACACACAATTGCTGCAATAACAAAATCCAGTCAGGAGGACCAAATCATGGTTGCTGTGCAACCGAAGTCTACGATTCCAGGTTACACCTATGTTGCTATGGCACTCTTCACCAAAGGGGAACAAACAACGGATGCTGTGGGACTCAGTCCTACAATACAACGACGCACACCTGTTGTAGAGGCGAAATCAAGCCCGGTGGTGGCTACCATTCCTGCTGCGGAACTGAAGTCTACGATTCCAGAACCAAACTGTGCTGCGGTGGTGCCATACAAAGCAGAGGAACTCACAATAGCTGCTGTGGAACGAAAACTTACACCTCTGCCACTCACACATGTTGCAACAGTAACATTGTTCCAGGTGGTTCGTACCATAGGTGCTGTGGAAACGGGACCTACAATTACAGGACACAAACGTGCTGTGCAGAAACAGCTCGTGACACTGTGGGATACAACGACAGATGTTGCGGAGCTGATATCTACAACTACAGAACACAAAGCTGCTGCATAACTCAGGTCTACAATGCAGCATCTCAAATCTGCTGTGGAGGCAAACTCCAGTCAGGTGGAACAAACCGTTACTGCTGTGGAATGAAAGCCTACAATTCCATAACACACCTATGCTGTAGTACCATGCTACGCGAAAAGGGAACAAACAACAGTTGTTGCGGAACTCAGTCCTACAATACAACAACACACCTGTGTTGCCGTTACATGCTACGAGAACGGGGGGCAAACAACAGTTGCTGTGGAACTAAGCCCTACAACAGAACGACACACACCTGTTGCGTCTCTGGCCAGGTCCTTCCAGGTGGGTCAAGCTACTCCTGCTGCGGAAGTCACACCTACTACAGGTATAATTCCACCTGTTGTCAAGGCAACATTCAGCCTGGGGGGTCGTATTATTCCCGTTGCTGTGGAATGAACTCCTACAACTACAGAACCCAGAGCTGCTGTGGCAACCAGGTGTACAACACAACAACACACACCTGTTGCAGCTCTAGCCAGGTCCTTCCAGGTGGATCAAGCTACTCCTGCTGTGGAAGTCACACCTACAACAGATATAATTCCACCTGTTGTCAAGGCAACATCCAGCCTGGGGGATCGTATTATTATCGTTGCTGTGGAATGAACTCGTATAACTACAGAAACCAGAGCTGCTGTGGCAACCAGGTCCTTCCAGGTGGATCAAGCTACTCCTGCTGTGGAAGTCTCACCTACTACAGGTATAATTCCACCTGTTGTCAAGGCAACATTCAGCCAGGGGGGTCGTATTATTCTCGTTGCTGTGGAATGAACTCTTATAACTACAGAACCCAGAGCTGCTGTGGAACACAGGTGTACAACACAACAACACACACCTGTTGTGGGAGAGAAGTTCGCTCAGGTGGATCGTATCACAGATGCTGCGGAAGTCACTCGTACAACTACAATACACACACCTGTTGCAGCTCTAGCCAGGTCCTTCCAGGTGGGTCAAGCTACTTCTGCTGCGGAAGTCACACCTACTACAGGTATAATTCCACCTGTTGTCAAGGCAACATTCAGCCTGGGGGATCGTATTATTATCGTTGCTGTGGAATGAACTCGTATAACTACAGAACCCAGAGCTGATGTGGAACACAGGTGTACAACACAACAACACACACCTGTTGCAGCTCTAGCCAGGTCCTTCCAGGTGGATCAAGCTACTCCTGCTGTGGAAGTCACACCTACAACAGATATAATTCCACCTGTTGTCAAGGCAACATCCAGCCTGGGGGGTCGTATTATTCTCGTTGCTGTGGAATGAACTCTTACAACTACAGAACCCAGAGCTGCTGTGGAACACAGGTCTACAACACAACAACACACACCTGCTGTGGAGGCGTCGTTGGACTAGGTGAATCGAATCATGGCTGCTGTGGAAGTAAGGCCTTTAACTACACGACACACACCTGCTGTGGGGGAGAAGTTCGCTCAGGTGGAACGTATCACAGGTGCTGCGGAAGTCACACGTACAACTACAATACACACAGCTGTTGCAGCTCTAGCCAGGTCCTTCCAGGTGGGTCAAACTACTACTGCTGTGGAAGTCACACCTACAACAGGTATAATTCCACCTGTTGTCAAGGCAACATTCAGCCTGGGGGATCGTATTATTATCGTTGCTGTGGAATGAACTCGTATAACTACAGAAACCAGAGCTGCTGTGGCAACCAGGTCCTTCCAGGTGGGTCAAGCTACTCCTGCTGTGGAAATCTCACCTACAACAGGTATGATTCCACCTGTTGTCAAGGCAAAATTCAGCCTGGGGGATCGTATTATTATCGTTGCTGTGGAATGAACTCGTATAACTACAGAAACCAGAGCTGCTGTGGAACACAGGTCTACAACACAACAACACACACCTGCTGTGGGGGAGAAGTTCGCTCAGGTGGAACGTATCACAGGTGCTGCGGAAGTCACACGTACAACTACAATACACACAGCTGTTGCAGCTCTAGCCAGGTCCTTCCAGGTGGGTCAAGCTACTCCTGCTGTGGAAATCTCACCTACAACAGGTATGATTCCACCTGTTGTCAAGGCAAAATTCAGCCTGGGGGGTCGTATTATCATCGTTGCTGTGGGTCACAAACCTACGACTCCAGGACACAGGAATGTTGCGGAGGCAGAGTCCAGGCTGGCGGAAACTATCACTACTGCTGTGGAAACAACTCTTATAGCTACAGGACACATGGTTGCTGCGGAATGCAGGTCTACAACAGAACAACACACAGTTGCTGTGGAAACCAACTCTACAACAAGGCGACAGGCAGTTGCTGCGGAATTCAAGCTTATACCAAAGGGGCACAACTGTGCTGCAACGGAAAAGTGCAGGCTGCTGGAAGTAAGAAACAAAGATGCTGTGGAACAGAAGTCTACAAGGAAGGTAAACAGATTTGCTGTGGCGGGAAAGTGCTGTCTATGAAGTCAAGATATCGTTGTTGCGGTGGAACTCAAGTGTACAGTTACAAGAAGCAGAACTGCTGTGACGGCCAAGTCCTATTAGGCGGACAGAAGTACAGCTGTTGTGAAGTACAGCTGTTGTGGAAACCAGACCTACAAGCTCAAGACTCATACTTGCTGCGGAGGAAAGATTCTGTCAGGGGGAAATGATTATGGCTGCTGTAAAACTCAGCTCTACAATCGCAGCACTCACACCTGCTGTGGTGACCAGCTTAGGTCAGGCAAAGTGACCAGTGCTTGCTGTGGAACTCAAACTTACAACACATTGACGCACAGGTGCTGTGGAACTCAGGCCTACGATTACATGACAGAGAGCTGCTGTGGAACGCAAGCCTTCAACAAAACAACACACAGTTGCTGCAAGGGAAAGATTAAGCCAGGCGGAAGCAACTACCAATGCTGCGGACCTAAACCCTATGAAACCAAAACGCACACCTGTTGTGGAGGTACCGTCCATGCTGCTGGAAGTGACCATCTTTGCTGTGGACATCAAGTCTATAACTCCTTGTCACAAGGCTGCTGCGGAACTGAAACTTACGACAAAGCGACCCAAACATGCTGTGGCAGCAAAATCCTGCCTGAAGGGACTAACAACCGTTGCTGTGGAGGTCAGATGTACAGCGACCGTGCAAACCGCTGCTGCAATGGCCAAGTCCTCATAGGTACCGGCAGCTGCCCAGCACAACCTGTCATCCCATAGGAACACTGCAACCTGTCATCCCACAGGAACACTGCAACCTGGCATCGAACAGGAACACTGCAACCTGGCATCGAACAGGCACACTACCTATGGACACTCGATCGGGAAAACGAACGGAACGGACATAAGGACATGGCTATGGACTATAAAGAACATATAAAATGTAATGTTTTCAATAGGACATTCTATAAAACCACTAATAAGTAAATTAAAGTGCAATTCTTAAAGTGTAGCATTGGCTTCTTGAAATGGTAGCGTAAAGTAAATAAAGTAGGTGTCAGCAGTCTACTGTGTGTTTTCTTTTGCTTAAATGTGTTATGTTCAGTCACACATGGTCAACGGAGAGGGAATCTAAATTGTCGCTAACGACAGTCACTGCATGCTTTTTAATGTCTCACTGTTTCTGGGCCAATTTTTATTGATTTTACCGCAGATGTGTTTCTGATATCGCAAGCTTTCCATGCATACGATTTAATTAAATATCTGAGCATAGTTAAGAAAGTAAGTAATAATTTCACCGAATTAGGCCCATGAACATAGTTTGAGTAATTTACTGCTCAATGCTTGACCATGATAGAAGATTCATTGTATTTTTCTATAAAGCTCTAAATATGTGATCTTTTTTCTCTCAAAAACAAGTGTTATAAAAAAGTAAAATGTAACGTGCATTGTCATATTATATTTTCAACAAAAAAGAAGATATACTTCCTCGAGAACACAGATACTTAAGCACATATAGCCATTGTAGAACCTTGTTCAGACCACCCAGTTTCATGTCGATGAAATCAATAACATTAGCACGTAAAACTAATTATTTCGATCATTTACAAATTTGGGTGTTACATACATCCAATGATAACGATTGATAATGGAAAGGTCGATTGATTTAGAAGACATTAGTATTCTAATCGAAAAAGTTGTTCCCCAAAAAAGGACATTTGTACACAGACTGTAGTAAATCAACATTTTGGTCACCTTTTCCCTAAACATTGGATTTTGCAACATTCTGTGCACACATTCATTTGACAAAATCTTCACCAATATGTTCCATCACAACTCACCTGTGTGTGTGTGTGTGTGTGTGTGTGTGTGTGTGTGTGTGTGTGTGTGTGTGTGTGTGTGTGTGTGTGTGTGTGTAAAGCCGCACTAATGGGTTCACACGCTCGTCATTTCTCTAAATAAATGGGTTCACCAAGAAACGTGAAGTTCCGTT